>NC_063445.1:55958341-56258341 GCF_020379485.1 Brassica napus
AGGCTGCACTTAAAGGAATTGACTGGAGTTACAAATCTGATGAAAAGGCCTTGCCAAAAAGGTGTCTGATTGTACTTTTTATTAATCTCGTATTCTATTGTCCTCATACTTTGTCTAAACGGTGCCTACTTACACTGTGGTTACCGTGCATAGATTTGAGATGAGAGGCTACTATAAGGATGCGTACTACATTGATATAATGGTTTTCTTCTTCTTTGTTCATGGTTTTATGTTCTATTGAACGGATATTCAGGCATTCTGACTGGACAGCGTAAATTAAAAAAAATGATGTCTACCTGTGAAGCAGTTGACTAGGGAATACGGGAACTAAAGTACACATAGAAAATGTTAGCTGATAGTATTACATTACCTGAGATAATGCGGTAGGCTCTGCTTCAATATTTTTCACATTCTGCGTCTCGGAATCTTGCGTACCTATCACTTTCTTTGAAGCTATTATCATATACACCTTAATGGTTTCGCCCTAAGTATGATAATCTCTAGTTCTGTTAATCTTGAAATCTGTTTAAAGAGCCGTGTGCACATATGAAGAAGATTGATTCTCATTGTTCTATGTTATCCGCTGCAGAGGAAATGGCAACTCGGTGCAGATTATGCAGAGATACCATTTTGCTTCGCATCTGAAGAGAATGTCAGTTATCGTTTGTATTCAGCAGGAATATTTTGTATTTGTGAAGGTCTGCTTGATAAATTATTTTCGTTGGCTAAATTTTATCAGTAAATCCAGATCTAAATGTTGAATGCTTGTTAACTTATCAGGGTGCACCAGAGACCATCCAAGATAGACTTGTGGATGTGCCAGCAGCATATATGAAACATATAAGAGATACACACGCCAAGGATCTCGAGTTCTGGCCCTTGCATTTAAACGACTTCCTGATATGACGGTAGTTACGCATGCTCTAACTTCACTGATATGCTTTACAGACGTAGAGAATAGAAGTCCACTATGTCAGAAGTCTTACTTTCTTAGGTCTTATGGTGAAATAGTTAGTTATCTGTTTGTTCTTAGTTCTTACGTACTTAACAATATTAACATCCAGCTTCTTTTAGCTCCGGACTATGCAAGCCTCTGCTGATCAGCTTTTAAGATTTACCTAACGTGTATTGTAATGTTGACCAGGCCAGTGAAGTTAGAGACATGGACCGAGATGCTGTTGAGAATGACCTTACTTTTGCTGGGTTTGCGGTAATGGCATTTTACTCTTATGAAGCTTTACTTTCTTCATTTTTGTAAATTGTAAAATGGTCTGGTATCGAAATTGTTTCCTAATGGTTTATAATGCATCACAGGTCTTCAATTGCCCCATTAGATCAGATTCAGCTACCGTTCTGTTAGAGTTGAAGAATTCATCTCATGATTTGGTATTTACTGTGTTCTCATTATGCAAACAGACTCGTGTATTAGTTGGCCTCTCTTTTTCCACTCAGTACAAATTGCCTGCAAAGCAGCTATCTCAGAATCAGTTCAAATGATATAAATGACTATGAGTTTGAGTTTCAGTTGATATGTCTTTTTCTTGCACAGTGCTCATTCTTTCTTTAATAATTAGATACACGGGATGCCTATCCTACTTTCATGATTTCAGGTGATGATTACTGGTGATCAGGCATTGACAGCTTGTCATGTTGCAAGCAAAGTGCACATTGTATCAACCCAGTCTTAATTCTTAGCCAGTCAAGGCCTGGAGCTGAATATAAGTGGATGTCACCTGATGAGAAGGAGATCATACCCTACAGGTGCAGTCAATTTAATCACATTTACTGTAGAACTAATGCAAATTCGTATCCTCATCTTGTACAAGGCAGTATATGTTGTGACACTAGTCTCCATGGTCTTTTTTTTTCTTCTTGCTTCTGACTGAGATAGGATGACATGATTTTGTTTACAGTGACAAAGAGATCGAAACCCTTGCTGAAACGCATGATTTATGCATTGGAGGAGACAGCATTGAAATGCTACAGGCTACATCGGCTACTGTGAGAGTCATTCCATTTGTTAAAGTAAGCATATCTTGTAATCTTAATCACTTGATTTATTATTTCTAAATACCTATAAGTAATAGAGTCTGACTCCTTACCATTTCTCCTTTCCAGGTTTTTGCGAGAGTTGCTCCACAGCAGAAGGAGCTAATCTTAACCACCTTTAAAGCGGTAGGAAGGGGAACTCTGATGTGTGGGGACGGGACAAATGACGTTGGAGCATTGAAGCAGGTAACGCATATAGAAATTCATTTGGAAGATTGAGGTTTAGCTTTTTAGATGTCAGGCGAATGATTCATATGCTTTATTCTCTTTCTTTCTTTATTTTGATTGTATTTTTGTTCACAATTCTAGGCCCATGTTGGAGTTGCCTTACTGAATACTGTCACTCCTCCCTCGGAATCGTCTAAAGATGATCCAAAGTCGAAGTCAAAAAGCCCAAACAACCATCAGAACCAGCTAAAAACCGCAATTCAGAATGGAGAAGGATCATCAAAGGCAAAGGCCCCACCCCAAAACCGCCACTTAACTGCTGCGGAATTGCAGAGACAAAAGTTAAAGAAGATGATGGATGAACTAAACAGTGATGAAGGTGATGGCCGGTCAGCTCCCGTGGTAAAACTCGGGGATGCATCAATGGCATCTCCCTTCACAGCTAAACACGCGTCGGTCGCCCCAGTGACGGACATAATCCGACAGGGCCGTAGTACACTTGTGACGACTCTTCAGATGTTCAAAATTCTCGGTCTCAACTGTCTCGCCACAGCTTACGTCCTAAGTGTTATGTACTTGGACGGTGTGAAGCTCGGTGATGTCCAGGCAACAATCAGCGGCGTCTTAACAGCTGCGTTTTTCCTCTTCATATCCCATGCTCGACCGCTTCAAACCCTCTCTGCAGAGCGACCACACCCGAGTGTCTTCTCCGTGTACCTCTTCCTCTCTCTCCTTGGACAGTTCGCTGTCCACATAACCTTCTTGATCTACTCCGTGAAGGAAGCTGAGAAACACATGCCCGAGGAATGCATCGAACCAGACGCCACGTTCCATCCTAACCTGGTGAACACGGTGTCGTACATGGTGAGCATGATGCTTCAGGTGGCGACTTTCGCTGTGAACTACATGGGACACCCCTTAACCAGAGTATCAGAGAAAACAAACCTTTCTTCTACGCGCTCATCGCTGGAGCAGGGTTCTTCACCGTGATTGCATCTGATCTCTTCAGGGACTTAAACGATTCGCTGAAGCTGGTGCCTCTGCCTGAAGGTATGAGGGATAAGCTTCTCCTCTGGGCTTTGCTAATGTTCGTCATCTGCTACTCGTGGGAGAGGTTGCTCAGGTGGGCTTTCCCTGGTAAGATTCCTTCGTGGAAGCATAAGCAGAGAAGTGTCACTGCGAATCTGGAGAAGAAGAAGAAGGTATAAAAAGAAGAGCCAGACAGGGTTATAGGTTCAGGTAAAACAATCAATACAATTTTAACTCGAGAGATGTTGGGTTTTGGGATCTTGTTTCTGCTGAAGCTTTGAGGACATGAGCATAGGTCTCTCTGGTTAAGACATTTTGTTCTCATTTCTTAACTTTTTTTTTGGTTACTCTCTAAGAAAGCACACATTTCTCAAATACTTGAACTAAAATGTAAGGGGTTTACATTAGTCTCTACCTCTTGTTCCTTGCTTCCATTTTATTTCGTTTCTCAGTTCTGTTTAGAGGATCTGAAAACTTGTATGCCTGTTTTCGAAACATTAAATCAGACTTGAGACCTGTTACTCTGCTAGACTAATAAATTGAAACCAGTCAAAACGATTAGTGTCTAACGTTCTGATTTCGCCTTATTATATAAGCGTGAGTAATACTGTGGCTTCGAATGGTGACGAAACGCCTGCAACCGCTCCGCTGTGAGTACTATATATTTTTGTTACTATTACAACTGCTTGTCTCGCAGTTGTCACGCACGTCTCTGATGGTGCCCGTGTGTGAAGGTGCACGTTTGCTAGACTGTCTGGTTCACTACCTTTGGGTGCTAAACCGTCTGGTTCTGTTAGACCAACGACACTATTCTCACTTCCTAGTGGTAAAAAACCACTACGAAAAAAAATTAAAATTTATTATTACCAATAACGGCGGCAAATACTGAAAAGGGAGAAGCAGATAAGTTTTTTTAGGGATTTTAGCGGTTTTAGGGCTCTCCTCAACAACCACTATCGACAGCTATTGTTTTCAATTTCCTCTACTTTGTCTGGTTCGTTCGTCTCTCCACCTCCTCCTCGATCCTAAAGGTGCCGCCTCTCTCATCTCAAAATCTCTCGATTTAAGCCTTCTCTGTTTTCAATTTTAGATCGCGATTATTCCATCTGCATCATTTAGGTATCACTTGACTCTTTCCCTCTTATTTTACTTGTAGCTTGAAATGTGAATCGCTAGAGCCTATGTAAGATGTCTGAGAAGAAGCTTCGTCCCATCAAGCTGAATCGTTATACCATGATGGGAGAAGATAACAGCTCCTCTAGGAACGCCTTGGTCAAAGTCAAGTTAGAGAAGGACAAGCACGTGTCCTCAGGCTCCTCCAGCAAAGCCATTGTCACAGTCAAGCTAGAGAAGGAAGAAGAAGAAGAGGGCTTTCATCATGTAACTAGAAGCGTCCTGAAAAGAAACAACTCTCTCAATCACTAGATAACAACTCTCTCGTTGCAGTCAGTCAAGAGTGAAAACTACACCTTCGAGAAACAGAGAACCACTCGTTGGAGTACTAATAGGTAACAAAAGACGTCGCCTTTAACATCATTCACACTTACCCTTTATATAAAGTCGAGACCTTTTGTAGGGTTGATTCCGCGGAGCAAGCAATGGAGGATGTTCTAAAAGGTAGGGTTTCTTTCGAGAAACCTATCTCACGAGGCGAGTTAAGAGCCATAGCTCGAAAGAGAATCGGTGATACTGGGCTGTTGGATCATTTGCTGAGGCATATCGATGGGAATGTGACACCTGGTGGTGCTGATAGGTTTAGGAGGTGTTACAATACCGAAGGAGCCATGCAGTATTGGCTAGAGAGTGCTGATTTGCTTAAGGTGAAATGTGAGTCTGGTGTTCCTGATCCTAACTGGGTTCCTCCTCCTTGGTGGAAGCTTCAGGGTGTGATTAAACTTGAGCCTGGGGATTGTGAACCGTCCTTTAATCTTAAGGAAGCAATTGATCAAATGAAGAGGTACTAATGGTTGCAATGTTTGTTGTGTTTTGAAGTTGAGATGTGTTTTGAAATGACGTTTTCTTTGTGGGGGTGTGCAGTGATTTAAGGAGCTTGTGGCTGATGTGGCTCACATTAAGCGTGAATCTGGAGTTCCTGATACTGATTTGATTCCTTTATCTCAATGGAAGATTAAGAGATCAGCGCATGAGTCTCCTTTATCTCAATCTTCTGCTGTCTCTTCAAAGCTTAGGGAAGAGATTGATAAAATGAAGAGGTATTATGCTTTCAATATTTTCTTTGTTTGAAGTCAAGGAGGTGTACTTGTAATCTTATTTTCTTTGCTTCTAATGCAGTGATATCAAGAACCTTGTATCCAAGCCAAAGTTACCAGATCATGCTGATGCAAATGAGGTGACCTTTTGAGATTCATTTTTGCTTGTTTGCTTAAGGAATGGTGTGAAGTTAGAGACGCAAAACTGTTCTGTTTGCATTTTTTTTTCTAGAAACGATTCACGGAATGTATGAAGTGGAAGGTAGAGACTGATAAGAAAATTGCAGAGATCTCAACTTCACTGACTTCAACACAGGTTCAGACCCAAAACAAGTAAACAGTATTGTTTGAATCTTCTTGCCTAGGGATGTTTTAACTTAGTGAAGCTTTTGTCTACTTTCTTCGGTTGCAGAGCATGGTTAAGGAACTAACTTCATGGAAAGATAAAGTAGAACATCAGCTGGTGGGAATTTCAAGCTCGCAGAACAATCTGCAGGCAAATGGGAGCAAATCTCCTCATAATTGGGAACATCTATTGCATAGTACCAACTTGGATGACTTCACAGTGAATGGTTTTGATCCATGGGATGTTGAAGCTGACCTTACCGATGTTCTTCCACCAAATGCTCGCAAAAGCTCTTTCCAAGATCATATGTGGTTTGAGGAACAGTTAGTGCTCAACTCCGAGATGCAAAGGACGGAGAGGTTAGAACTGTTGCTTTGTTTCTAGGTTAGGCTTTATGGTTTTATATGGTTGTTTAATGTTTTTGCTTCCTTGTTTATCTGTATGACCAGAGGTGATTCCAGAAGCTCCAATCAAGACAAAGCAGAGTTGACTCCAGGTTCTTCAGTGACTGCAGGTCCAAGATCAGATATTGACGACCCAACTATTCTGTCTCAGGTAACAAATTAGAAACATTGATTTGGATAATTATTTTAGGAAAATCTGATAGCCTAGATGTCAACCACCCTCCCATCTTCTTACAGCCTTTGCTTCATTCACTACTACACATTGATTTAGTTTACATGCAATTTCCCAATGCTTCACATGATGTGAAGGAGTCATGATTTGAGAATCTGATCATGTGTTTTTGTTTCAGGAAACATTGAAAGAGTTGGTGAGCTGGAAAGCCAAAGCGGAGCAGCAGTTAATGGAAATGTCAGACGCTGTCCGTGCTCTTCAGGGATAGAGAGTCAATCACACTAGGCCACATGAATGATAGATTCACCTACATAGAATCCCTTTGGAGACTTCTTGTACAGGGTTTCTGCGATAACTTGAACAAAGTAAAAAGGAAACACTGAGCTAGAGATTAGTAGGTTTCTGGAAAGTTTGAGGAACAGGTAGAAGAAGTGATCCTCTTTATCTAAATGTGTTAATTGAAGTTAGAGACAAGGCTTTAATAGTAGTTGTTGCTGTATATTCTCTCTGACTACTCTTATTCAACAAGGAAGGTTTTGAGTAATCATTTTTTCTTTCTCATCATCTTTCTGCTATCTGATTAACTTAAGTTTGAATTAGTATCTGCTAATTGATCAAAATAGGTACTAATCCCTTTCGTGTTCTCTCATATCATATGAAGATAAAAAGCAGCTTAGTCTAAGACAATAAGCAGCTTAATGACCTCCTCCAAAATAGAAGTTTCCATTAAAATGTTAAAACTTAAAAGCATAGAGAGAGAGTTTCACAAAACATGACTCAAGAAACCATTCTTATTTTTTTTTATTCATTAGTCTTCCAAAATCTAAAAGTTGATTGGAAGATATTGTTTAACCAGAACCGGGGGGGTTTGTGGTTTAAATTGACAATAATAATAGTGGGCCTAATTAGGCCTAAAGCCCACTTAAAACCTTTAAAGCGGCGTCATTAGACTATAAACGACGTCGTAAGGCTAATAAAGAGCTTAAACTCAAAATCTCCCAGCAAGTTCAGTTCCATTTTCTTCAATCCACGACGAATCACGCGATCGATTGATTCTTCCTCCTCCTCCTCTTCGACTCCATATCCCTCAGGTATATCGATATCTCAAGCACGATATACTTTCTCTATTTCTCGGAATGTCCTTGCTCGAAGTAAACTTCCAAATTCTAGAGCTCCTTTGTGGCTATGTTTAATATTTTGATTCGTGGCTATGTTTTAATAGCAATAAAGATAACTCCTTTGTGGTTTTGTGCAATAGAAGAAAGGAGGGTTTTTTGGATCACTATAGGGCTGTTCGTTTGGTTGCCGTAGGTACCGGCATCAGCGGCAGCATCAACATTCTGCGTCAACTCTTGTTCGTTTTGTTGACGCAGGAAACTGTGTCTGACGCCGCATTCGAACGCCGCGCCGATAAAACCTGCGGTCGCGATATAATATGCGATAGCGTCTGCGAAACGAACAACAACTGTCATCATTGACGCTGCCGCTGACGCCGAAACATGCGGCAACCAAATGAACAGGGCTTATATAGTTCTTGGCTTACCCTCAGGAGAGGAAGCTCTGAAGCTTAGCGAGAAAGAGGTTACGAAAGCTTACAAGTTGAAAGCTTTGGTCTTGCATCCGGATAAAACGCCATGATGATCCCGACGCTCACGAGAAGTTTCAGAGGGTCAATACATCTTACGAGGTTTCAAAGACGAGAAGGGACGGAAGCTGTTTGATGAGCTTCTTAGAATCCAGCGTGAGAAACAGGAGAAGAAATCTCAAGTGGATTCCAAGAGGAGGAAAGGGAGCGTTCTGGTTTGCTCCGACTCGTGCGGCTAGGGGTTATGATGAAGTGGAGAGGATCGCGAGGAAGCTTAAGGAGGAGGTGGATAGGATACGTGCGATGTATGCGAAGAAGAGAGGTGGGTTTGAAACCCCGGAGAGTGGTGGTGTTGATGGGAAAAAAAAGAAGATAGAAGTGGAGCTGGTGCTTTTGTTCAGCTTGATAAAGAGAGAGCGTTGAAGGTTTCTTTGGTGAAGGTTATACAGTGGGGAGGCTGAGAGAAGTGTTTGAAAAGTTTGGTGGCGTTGAAGATGTTGTCATCAGGAGTACTAAAAAGAAACGTTCTGCTCTTATTGTAATGGCTACAAAAGATGAAGCTGTGAGTATTATCGTTAACTCTTTTTCTCTCGTTATTTGTTAAGTGTCAAAGATCTAATGTTGGATTATTTCATTTTTTTCTCTCTGCTCTTGTAGGTAGAAGCGACTAGAACATTGTGTGGTGATCTCTCTAATCCATTGCTAGTTGTGCCTCTTTAGAGAGGCCAAACCGATTTTGTGATCGCCAAGAAATCTGGAGAACCGCAGAGCAACATAGTTGGTGTTGGTTATCAAGCTTATGAAGACCAGGTCATGGAAAGATTGAGAAAGGTATTTCTACTCAAATTCATGTTGTCTAGTGTTTACTGTTTAAACTTTAGAGTTTTTTATTGAAACTTGTTCTGCAAAAACTCTGATATATTACTTTTTCATGTTGAATAGGCGGGTATGAACCAGAAACGATAATGGAGTAAGTAATCCACATTATCTGGAACTAAGTAAGGCCAAAGTCGTCGTCCCTCACAGCCTCGTGGAACAAGGTTTTACCATCATCCAATGTCATATCATTTATTTTGAATAAAATACACAACGTGTTGAAAATATATAATTTTTATGTTTTTCTATATATTCTATTCAAGTTTGGTTGAAACAGGAAGTGTTATGGCATGAAATGAGATCATCTGAACACGTTTTGCCATTATCCAGTGTCCTAGGAAGCGAGCACGTAGATTCCTAATATTAACTTGATTTTATTGGTCAATGGAATGTTAAATTAATTCATATATCTGTTACAGCTAATGATTACTATTTTCATTTGCTCAATAAAAGTGGTCTTGACTTGCCTCTCTTCAATGCCTTGAAGTCATTTTCTTTCCTCATTATCTTCTTCTTCCTCTGCTTAAAGGAAATGTCAGACTCTCAAACTATGGCCAGCGAGTCAAGAACCAGATGGGTTCTACCTTACCAGACCAAGAACCTGAAAGACGATTACTTTCTTGGTCGTGTGCTGGGACAAGGACAGTTTGGAACCACTTTCCTCTGTTCCCATAAGGAGACTGGTCAAAAGCTTGCCTGCAAATCCATACCTAAAAGGGCGCTCCTTTGTCAAGAAGATTGCGACCAGGTTTGAGGGAGATCCAGATAATGCATCACTTGTCTGAATACCCCAACGTTGTCAGGATACAAGAAACGTACGAGGATGATACTAGTGTTCACCTTGTGATGGAGCTTTGCGAAGGTGGTGAGTTGTTTGATAGAATCGCGGAGAAAGGTCATTACAGTGAGAGAGATGCAGCTAAGGTTATCAAGACTATTGTTAGCGTCGTGAGGCTTGTCACTCTCTTGGTGTTATGCATAGAGATCTTAAGCCTGAGAACTTCTTGTTTTCTTCTTCTGATGAAGATGCTTCTCTTAAATCTACTGACTTTGGCGTCTCTGTTTTCTGCGAACCAGGTCTGATTTTGATTCTTTCCTCCTTCGCACATCCTTCTCCTTCTCTGGTTTCGTGCATGATTGTGTTGCTGGACACTGTTTCATTGAACCCTTGCTTAAAGAACTTGTTGTGACTGTGAGTTTTTTTGTTTTTGTCAGGCACAACGTTTTCAGAACTTGTTGGGAGTGCATACTATGTGGCACCTGAAGTCTTACTTAAGCATTACGGCCGTGAATGTGACGTATGGAGCGCTGGAGTTATCCTCTACGTTCTGTTATGTGGTTTTGCTCCTTTCGATGCTGGTCAGATTCCTTCTTTCTCTTTAAAGATATGTATAATCGCAGCGTGTTCACTCTCGCATCTCATGTGTCTAATTTGTATCCAGGAACTGATAATGGGATCTTTAGAGAGATTCTACAGGGAAAGCTGGACTTTGAGACCGATCCTTGGCCTAGCATTTCAGACAGTGCCAAGGATCTTACAATGAAAATGCTGGAGAGCGATCCAAAGAAAAGACTAACTGCTCATCAAGTCTTGTGTAAGCTCTCTTGCTTTTTGGGTTTAGACTGCTAAAGATGATGTATACTAGTGGTGATTCATGTGTTCTTATATTCTCAGGTCACCCTTGGATTGTGGATGATACGGTTGCTCCAGATAAACCATTGGACTTCGCAGTAGTTTAGTTCCCGCCTGAAAAGGTTCTCTGCAATGAACAAACTTAAGAAGATGGCTTTACGCGTAGTTGCAGAGAAACTCTCTGAGGAAGAAATCGGTGGGTTGAAAGAACTGTTCAAGATGATAGACAGAGACAACAGTGGGACCATCACCTTTGAAGAGTTGAAAGATTGTATCAGACGTGTTGGGTCAGAGCTTGTGGAATCAGAGATCCAAGAACTCTTGCAAGCAGTAACTAGCTACTCTCTTCTTACTATTAACTTTCACCAAGTCATCATCTTATGATTGTGTGTGTGTGTGTGTGTGTGTGTCAGGCTGATGTTGATGAGAGTGGAACAATTGACTATGGAGAGTTTTTGGCTGCAACAATCCACTTGAACAAGCTGGAGAGAGAGGAGAATCTAGTGGCTGCATTCTCTTTCTTTGACAAAGATTCATGTGGCTGCATCACTCTGGAAGAACTCCAACAGGCTTGGAAGCAGTTTGGTATAAAAGATTCACATCTTGATAAAATGATCAAAGACATCGACCAAGACAATGTAAGAGATCTTTTACTGTTTCCTTGTGAAGTAGCTGAGAGGAAGTTTAATGGTGTTTGATTCTTGTAGGATGGACAAATAAACTATGGAGAGTTTGTGGCAATGATGAGGAAAGGAAATGGCAATGTTGGGATCAGCCGGAGAACAATGAGGAACACTCTTAACTTTGAGAATCTTCATTCCTGAGTGAATGACTAAACTTTTCATTTTACTGAAAGTTTCTTGATAGAACTTTCTGTTTTGAACCCGTTGTGTTTCAATAAAACCAATTCTGACCAGTGTAATTGGAATCAAGCTCTTAATAGTCATTAAACATTTGATCATGCTAGTTCTTTTTACCAGTTATCGGAGGTTCTCTGTTACAAAATGTTTGGACTTAATATAATGTCTTGAAATGTTGAATTTAATAACTTTACCAAAACAGTTTTTAAAAGTGAAAACAAAAAGAAATTAAGAAACAATAACTTAAAAGAGTCTTGAAACCTGTTTAGATTTAGAGAGAGGGAGAAAAGATTTGTTTAGTCTTCTTCATTACCAGTGGTCAAGCTTCTTCTATCAACTCCCATGTTTAAGATTAGTTAATAATTAGTCTTTTTGAATAAACTGCTCTGAAATTGAGAAAAAGCTTCACTAAGATTAGCAAGGTCTCTTTAACATATCCTACGGTTTTTAGATTATTCAAGTTTACAATATTTGATTGGTGGCTAGGTTTAATTGCATAGAAGAAGAGGATAGAGAGAGAGAGAGATGGAGGGTTTTGTGGATCATTATATATTATCCTCTGGAGAGGAAGCTCTGAAGCTCAGCGAGAAAGAGATGTCAAAAGCATTCAAGTTGAAAGCCTTGAACTTACATAAACGCCAAGATGATCCCAAGTGGATCTGGAGCTGGTGCTAGTGTTCAGCTTGATAAGGAGAGAGTGTTGAAGGTTTCTTGATTTGGTGAAGGTTATACAGCGGGAAGGCTCAGAGAGAAGTGTTTGAAAAGTTTGGTGGGGTTTGAAGATGTTGTCATCAGGAGTACCATAGAGAAATGCTCTGCTCTTATTGTAATGGCTACAAAAGATGAAGCTGTGAGTATTAACTTGGTGTTATGTCAAAAGTCAAATGGTGGATTATTTCTTTTTTTTCTCTCTCTTGTAGGTAGCAGTGACGAGAACATTGTGTGGTGATCTCTCTAATCCATTGCTGGTTGTACCGCTACAGAGAGCACAAACCGATTTTGTGACCGCCAAAAATCTGCAGAAGCAGAACCACAGAGGAACATAGTTGGTGATGGTTATCAAGCTTATGAAAACGATGTCATGGAAAGATTGAAAAAAGGTATTTTCTACTTAAGGTTTGGTATTTTGTTGCTTATGCTTTAGTGTTTTCGGTTTAAAATTTAAGGTTTATGATTCAGGTTTTAGTGTTTAGAGTTTAAAGTTTACTGTTTAAAAACTTTTTTCAAAACTCTGATATATTACTCTTTTCCATCTTGAATAGGCGGGTATGAACCAGAAACGATAATGGGGCAAGTAATCCACATGATCAAGAGTTGAGCTTCTTTTAGTCCAAAGTGGTCGTCCCTCACAGCCTCGCCGAACAAGGTTTAAGCGTACATCAAATGTCATATCAATTATTTTGAAGAAGATACACAACGTGTCTAAAATATATAATTTATACTTTTAGCATATCTTTTATTCAAGTTTGGGTGAAACAGGAAGTGTTATGGCATGAAATGAGACCATGTGAACACGTTTTTCCATTATCTAGTGTCCTAGGAAGCGAATACGTAGATACCTACTATACATAAAAAATATTAACTTGATTTTGTTGGTCAATGAAAATATCTGTAACACCTAATGATTACTATTTGATTATATTATCATTTGTCTGCCCAATAAAAGTGTTCTTCACTTGTCTCTCTTCAATACCTTCAAGTCAGTTTCTTTCCTTATTATTTTCTTTTTCCTCTCTGTCAGACTCGCAAAACTATGGCCAGCGAGTCAAGAACCAGATGGGTTCTACCTTACAAGACCAAGAACTTGAAAGACGATTACCTTCTTGGTCGTGTGCTCGGACAAGGACAGTATGGAACCACTTTCCTCTGTAACCATAAGGAAACTGGTCAAAAGCTTGCCTGCAAATCCATACCCAAAAGGAAGCTTCTTCGTCAAGAACATTTCGACCGCGTTTTGAGGGAGATCCAGATAATGCATCACTTGTCTGAAAACCCAAACGTTGTCCGGATACACAGCACGTACGAGGATGCTACTAGCGTGCACCTTGTGATGGAGCTTTGTGAAGGTGGTGAGTTGTTCGATAGAATCGCCAAGAAAGATCATCACAGTGAGAGAGAAGCAGCTAAGCTCACCAAGACCATTGTTTCGGTCGTCGAAGCTTGTCACTCTCTTGGTGTTATGCATAGAGACCTTAAGCCTGAGAACTTCTTGTTCTCTTCTCGTGATGAAGACGCTTCAATTAAATCTATCGACTTTGGTCTCTCTGTTTTCTGCAAACCAGGTCTGGTTTTGATTCTTCCCATGCCCGCTTAGATAGGGGGACAAGCTGTGCGCCTCTTCGTCGTCCAATCAGTTGTCCCCCTATTTCTTAATAGATAACGGTTCTATTTTTGTTAAATACATGTATTTTATATTAAAATAAGAAGAAAAACCTTTTTTATATGAAAGTACTTTTTTGTTTAACTCAGTTTTATTTTAAAAAATACTTCTGATATTAAAAAACAACAAATATCTATCGGATTTTGTAAAAAAGAATATTATTTTAGAAATTAAATTTTTTTTTTGTCCAGGGCCTATGACACTATTTAGCCGGCCTGATTCTTCCCTCTATGACCTTTACATATTCTTTTTCTTTCTCTCCATGATTGTGTGTTTGTGACACTGTTTCATTGAACCCTTGCTTAAAGACCCATGTTTTAAATGCTAATGTTTGTTTCTTTGTTTTTTTGTCAGGTGCAACGTTTTCCAAACTTGTTGGAAGTGCATACTATGTGGCACCTGAAGTTTTACGTAGGCATTACGGCCGTGAATGTGACGTATGGAGCGCTGGAGTTATCCTTTACATTCTATTATGTGGTTTTCCTCCTTTCAATGCTGGTTAGATTCTTTCTTTCTCTTTTGTCTTTATATTGCAGCGTTTCAGTCTCTCTCGTCTCATTTGTCCTAATTTGTATCCAGGAACTGAACGTGGGATCTTTAGAAAGATTCTACAGGGAAAGCTGGACTTTGAGACCGATCCTTGGCCTAGCATCTCAGAGAGTGCCAAGGATCTTATAAAGAAGATGCTTGAGAGTGATCCAAAGAGAAGGCTAACTGCTCATCAAGTCTTGTGTAAGCTTACTTATATGAGCTTAATATAGATTCTTGCTAACGTGTGATTGAAGTTGTCTTGTTTTGTCAGGTCACCCTTGGATTGTGGATGATACGGTTGCTCCAGATAAACCATTGGGCTTTGCAGTAGTGTCCCGCTTGAAAAGGTTCTCTGCAATGAACAAACTTAAGAAGATGGCTTTACGCGTAGTTGCAGAGAGACTATCTGAGGAAGAAATTGGTGGGCTCAAAGAACTGTTCAAGATGATAGATACAGACAACAGTGGAACCATCACGTTTGAAGAGTTGAAAGACAGTGTCAGATGTGTTGGGTCAGAGCTTGTGGAATCAGAGATCCAAGAACTCTTGCAAGCTGTAAACTAGCAACTTAACTTTCACTATTCTTCTTAAGTTTTATCCAACATCATCTTATGATGTGTGTGTGTGTTTGTTATTAGGCTGATGTTGATGAGAGTGGAACGATAGACTATGGAGAGTTCTTGGCTGCAACAATCCACTTGAACAAGCTGGAAAGAGAGGAGAATCTAGTAGCTGCATTCTCTTTCTTTGATAAAGATGCAAGTGGTTGCATCACTGTTGATGAACTCCAACAGGCTTGGAAGCAGTTTGGGATAAAAGATTCGAATCTGGATAAAATGATCAAAGACATCGCGACCAAGACAGTGTAAGTGATATTCACTGTTTCCTAGTGAAGGAGCTAAGTCAAAGTTTGATGGTGTTTGCTTGTTTTGTAGGATGGAATAGAATATGGAGAATTTGTGGCAATGATGAGAAAAGGCAATGGTGGCAGTGATGGGATAGCAGCAGGGGCACAATGAGGAACATTCAACTCTGGAATTTTCTGAATACTTTCTGTTCAATTAAAAGCAGTATGTTTTAATAAATAAAAATGAGTATCAAGCTCTTAAACAGTTATCAAACATTGTTCTCAGAGGTTTAGCTCTCTGGTACAAAATGGTATGTGGCCTTAATATAATGTGTGTCTTGACATGTGTGACATTAATAACTTTACCAAAGCAGTTTACATGGAATTTATGCGTTTAACTTTACAAAGTGGTATTATGTTGTTTTAATTAAGTGTATGTAATGTACAATAAAGTTTTAATTCGATTTAACTCACAGTAAAAATTATGTAGTTATAAACCGTAGATTTATGTATTGTTTGTTGTAAAAATTTATTATATATTTTAAAATAATTGACAGTTAAAGTTTTTGATGTATAGTTGAAGTATGTTTTAAAAATATGAATATCTGTAATAATATATATTTATTATAAATTGCTAAAATAAACTAGAGAAAAACTAAAATTAAATTTTAAAAATAATTAATTAAAAAATATACATAAATATATGTATATACTATAACAAATGGTATCTTATATTATATACAAATATTTTTTGTAAAAAAACTTAGTTACCAAAAGACAGAAAGTTATGGACAATTTCGTTTAATAAAAAAATAAAATAAAAAATTTTAATTTGAAATAAAAATAAAAAAAAAGTGATAAAACAATTCAAATAATGTACTATAATGCATAAATGATGATGTAATTAAATTATAAATGAATGAAAATAAAATAGAATAATAAATAATAATAAAAAATAATAAAATAATAATAATAATAATAATAAAATAATATAATAAATAATAATAATAATAATAAAATATAGTCAATAATTATAAAATTAATAAATAAAAATTTAAATAAAAATAAAAATCATAACAAATAATAAATAAATAGTAAAATATTTTTAAAGCAATTAACGTACATAAAAAAATTAAGGGACTACTTATTAGACAAACAAGACAAATTCAATAAGAAGAAGTTTATGCATAATTTTTCTAACAAACAAATAGTTGTTTTTTTTTGTTTTTAGAATTTTTACATTAAAAAAAAGAAACATGGGACATAATCTTAAAGTAACGTGGAAGTGGGGATTTTAATTAAAAAAAAAATTCTTATAAACTATTAACTCAAAAAATGAATACATGGAATTTTCTTTGATGTTGAATAAGTGTTTGAGTTATCAACTTACAAAAGATGTAACTCAAAATTGTATGTCAATTATAACACATAATACTCAAAAAAATGATTCTACTTCATGAATGGTGGTAATATTTTGAGTTATATTATAACTCAAACTAAATCATGGCTAATGCATGTCACCAATCAAAGCAGTTGTTTCTTCTTTTTCTCTGATCAACTTCTTATATGTTAATTGTTTTCTGTAATTAGAGAATGTTCAACAAGTTTCTGTGTTGCATCCAAAGTCATATCAATTATTTTGAAGAAAACACACAACGTGCTGAAACTATATAATTTATATTTTTATCATATGAAACTCAAGTTTAAAATAAAACAGGCAAATCTGATATCATGAAATGAGATCATCTGACCATGTTTTTGCCATTATCATGTTGTATGTTCTATATCTTAGAGCATCTCCAAAGGCACTCTATTTTTTCCTCTATAATTTACACTAAAATAGAGTAACTCTATTATAGAGTTAAATTTGCTCCAATGGTTCACTCTATAATAGAGTTACTCTATAATAGAGTGAAATATAGAGTAATCATATTTTTTTACTCTAAATATAGAGTGAAAAAACAAGAATACTCTATATTTCACTCTATTATAGAGTAACTCTATTATAGAGTGAACCATTGGAGCAAATTCAACTCTATAATAGAGTTACTCTATTTTAGAGTGAAATATAGAGGAAATTATAGAGTGTGATTGGAGATGGTCTACAACTCACCATGCTCATTGCACATTATATATAAAAATATTAACTTAATGTTTTTGGTCAATGAAATGTTCAATTAATTCATATATATCTGTAACAGCTAATAATTACTAGCTGACAACTTATTCAACTAAAACAACCAAGTCAAGTAATTAATAACTTGCCATTCATTATTCATTTAATGTGAAAAGAAAAGAAAAAAACTCAAATGGGAAGCTAATTCAATAAAAGTTGTGTTAAATTCCCTCTCTTCAGTTTCTTTCCTCATGTGTTTTCTTCATCTTTTCCAAGAACAAGTCAAGACTCTGAAAACTATGGCCAGCGAATCAAGAACCAGATGGTTCTCCCTTACAAGACCAAGAACCTGAGAGACGACTACGTTCTTGGTCGTTTCCTCGGACAAGGACAGTATGGAACCACTTCCCTCTGCACCCACAAGGAAACTGGTCAAAAGCTTGCCTGCAAAACCATCCCCAAGAGGAAGCTCCTTTGCCAAGAAGACTACGACTACGACGTTTTGAGGGAGATCCAGATAATGCATCACTTGTCTGAATACCCCAACGTTGTCAGGATACAAGAAACGTACGAGGATGATACCAGCGTCCACCTTGTGATGGAGCTTTGTGAAGGTGGTGAGTTGTTTGATAGAATCGCGATGAAAGGTCATTACAGTGAGAGAGATGCAGCTAAGGTTATCAAGACCATTGTTAGCGTCGTTGAGGCTTGTCACTCTCTTGGTGTTGTGCATAGAGATCTTAAGCCTGAGAACTTCTTGTTCTCTTCAACTGATGAAGACTCTTCTCTTAAATCTACTGACTTTGGCCTCTCTGTTTTCTTCAAACCAGGTCTGGTTTTTGATTTCTAGTTTCATCTATGATTAATTTTGGCCGTTATAGACAATTTATTAAGGATTTATATAAAAAGAATTTTTTTTTAATTTAAATTTAGGAACCTATATATATATAAACTTTTTTTAATATTTTGGGATCTATATACCAATAGTTTAATAGCCTATGTTCAGGACCGGCTATGTCTACGATTGTGTTGTCGGATACTGTTTCATTGAACCCTTGCTTGTGTGTTTTGTCCACTCAAATCTATGTTTCTTGTTTTTCTGTCAGGTGCAACGTTTACAGACCTTGTTGGAAGTGCATACTATGTGGCACCTGAGGTTTAAATAGGCATTACGGTCGTGAATGTGACGTGTGGAGTGCTGGAGTTATCCTCTACATTCTATTATGTGGTTTCCCTCCTTTCAATGCTGGTTAGATTCTTTCTTCCACACTAGAGATATGTATAATTGCAGCGTTACCGTTACTAGGTTTGATTCATGTTGGGAGGGACTCTCTCATGTCATGTGTGTCCTATTTTGTATCCAGGAACTAAATATGGGATCTTCAGAAAGATTAGACAGGGTAAGGTGGAGTTTGAGACCAGTCCTTGGCCTAGCATTTCAGAGAGTGCCAAGGATCTTATAGGGAAGATGCTTGAGAGCAATCCACAGAAAAGGCTAACTGCTCATCAAGTCTTGTGTAAGCAGCACTTGCCTTTTGAGTCTACACTGTTAAGGATGGTGTATATTCTTGCTAGTGTGTGATTCATATGTTTTTATTTTGTCAGGTCACCCTTGGATTGTGGATGATACTGTTGCTCCAGATAAACCACTGGACTTTGCAGTTGTGTCTCGCCTGAAAAGGTTCTCTGCAATGAACAAACTCAAGAAGACGGCTTTACGCGTAGTTGCAGAAAGACTATCTGAGGAAGAGATCGGTGGGCTCAAAGAACTGTTCAAGATGATAGACACTGACAACAGTGGAACCATTACGTTTGAAGAGTTGAAAGACAGTGTCAGACGTGTTGGATCAGAGCTTGTGGAGTCAGAGATCAAAGAACTCTTGGAAGCAGTAACTAACTACTCTTTTCTTACTATAAACTTTCACTAAGTATCATCTTATGATGTGTTGTGTGTTTGTTATTAGGCTGATGTTGATGAGAGTGGGACGATAGACTATGGAGAGTTTTTGGCTGCAACAATCCACTTGAACAAGCTGGAGAGAGAGGAGAATCTAGTGAATGCGTTTTCCTTCTTCGACAAAGATTCGAGTGGTTGCATCACTATGGACGAACTCCAACAGGCTTGGAAGCAGTTTGGTATCAAAGATTCACATCTTGATGAAATGATCAAAGACATTGATCATGACAATGTAAGTAGTTTCATAAGATCATTTTAACTGTTTCCTTCCAAAGAAGCTAAGAGGAATGTTAATGGTGTTTGCTTCTTTTGTAGGATGGACAAATAAACTATGGAGAGTTTGTGGCAATGATGAGGAAAGGCAATGACAATGTTGGAATCAGTAGGAGAACAATGAGGAACACTCTCAACTTTGAGAATCCGCTTCCTGATGAGTCTAATGAACTGAGTTAAACTTTGCATTTTACTGATTTTTTCTTGATTGAACTTTCTGTTTCTGTTTTAAAACCAGTTTTCTTTTCAATTAAAAACAATTATGACTCTTACCATTATCAAACTTTGATCTTACCATGAGAGAGAGAAAAAAACTGAAATAGCTGTAAGAGGAATCACAGAGTACGATGGAACGTGCTAGTGAGAAACACATAAAGAGTTGATTTCAACAGAATGATGCAGAAGAGGGACAAAGCTTCTCTAGAAGACAACAGTGTCAAGCATGGTACCTAGCGTCTGAACAATGTTGGAAGACATCAAGTTGGAAACATGTTCTTCCAGATGCTTCTTTGCGTCTTGTCTTCCCACATTCACAATCGCCAGTTTCTCTGGTGACAACTCGTCCTCCTCTTGTACCGCCTTGTTATACTTAGCAGCTAAGTTCAACATTTCCTGAGAGACAATGCCAATGACCATGAGTGTGACATGTTTGAATAAATAAAAAGATTGCAAAATAATTGAATCCTTTATTACCTGCACGGTCTGTTCGTTTGTCTTGGAGTGGGTGTCAAAGGGTCTTAGGGTCAAACCATCTGTCCATTTCTTCTTGTGGAGGTTTAGTAACATCTTCTCCTCGAGCTCGTTCTTCCTATAGTTGATGGCTATTGAATAGTAATGTCTGTTCAATCCATGAATCAAAGCCTGTATAGTAGTAAACCAAAGTCAGTGTTAGAGACACCCTTTGACTGTGTTCCAACTTTATAAAAGATTTCACTAAGTGATCCATCACCTGGATGGATGGTTTGTTCAGGTGGCCAAGGTTGGACGTTGTCTGACGAGGTTCTTGCCCAAGCATAATAGTCTGCGGGTTTATCGAACGAAACGCATCAATCACCACTTTACCCTTCACACTCTGAATCGGATCAACCACCACTGCTACAGCTCGCTGGTTCAAAGCTTCAAAACTCTACAAAAGCACACAGGTTCTCAACAATGAGCATACACAGTTGTTACGTTTTAAGTAATCTCAAAGAACAAACACACAATCACAAAGGTAACGTAGCAAACATTATTACTCAGAGCTGAATCACGCTCCTCTCCTCTGTAACAACTCTCTAATTTCTTGATAATCTTCTTCCCCTAAACCCCTCGCTCATAAATAGATAAGCATCCAAGATAAAGTAACTAAACCATGGTTACTTTGCCACTTGTAGTTAGTCATCTTTAGCCGCTTAGACCTCTAAAACCATTGTTTGTATCAATCCAATCCAAACTAAAGTAAATAAAATATATAAGTCGAATATACACACTCTACAATTCAAAACCACTTAAAGCAAGGCATAGGACAGAAGAAGTAACATTCAATAGTGTCTTAGCCATCAATACAGTATGGAAGAAACAGAAAACGACAAACTCTTGAGTCTGAATAGACACAAAGGACTAATACTGAGCCATTAATAGATAAAATGGTCACACAAAGAGAATGCATAGACCAAGTATCAACAGAGCAAGCAACAGATACCTGTTGAGTGTTAATGTCAACGCCAGAAAGCCAGCATCCAAACCCAGGATGTGAATGATACCAACCCACCACCATTTCAGGTCTGAAACACGATACAAGATGAATAAAGATCCAAAAAAGAATATTTTATAAAAGACTCACTAAGTGTAAGAGAAGGATGAGACTTTATACCTTCCAGTTTGTTTAAGCATGTCGAGCATATTAGTCTGGAAAACATGATCAACAGCTTCAACACTAACACCAGTCCCACTCTGAGGCATAGCGAAAACATCCACAACCCTCACAGTGTACTCATCCACAAACTCTCCAAGCATCAACCCCATCACTTCCATTGGAACCCCAGCTCTCCCTGTATCATCCACCAATCACAAACTCAAAAATCATAACATTCTTCAAAAACTCACCAAGCAATCCACGTGGCATTGATAGCTATAACAAAACAGATCAATAATCTACGAAACCCATCACAAACCGAAAAATTCAAAATCATAACTTTCTTCAAAAACTCACTAAGCAATCCACGTGGCATTAGGTAACAAACTCAAAATCACAACTTTCTTCAAACTCACTATGCAATCCAATCCACGTGGCATTAGGTCACAAATTCAAAATCAAAATCATAACTTTCTTCAAATCACTATGCAATCCACGTGGCATTACGAGAGATAGGCAAAACAGATCGATAATCTTAGAAACCGAAACGAAAATCAGGACCCTAAGGACTAGGGGAAGTAGAAGATGATTGTACCGTGTTTGAGCATCTTGAGGAGAGCGAGAGAGGAGATGTAAACCTGCTCCGAGGTATCGAGAGTCGGAGAATCAGGCGATGCGTGACCTAATCCGCCGCCGGCGCCGAAGATTCGCTGTAATCTCTCCATTATCAGATCAAATCAGTCGTCGTAGGTTGCTTTTAGCTACGAGAATGTTTCCTATTAAACCTCGTCCAGAGAGTTTTCTTTATGAACAAGACAAAGACGGACATGGATCCTTTAGGCGAAGCTATTTACATATTTAGTCCTCGATTATTTCCTTTTTTGTTATAATAGACCCTAACTTATGATTTTAACTTAATTGGCCTCTAAAATTTCTACAGTTTATCCTTGTTCTACATAAATAGATTTTATATATTTTTTAAAAGTACATCTGTATATTTTTGAGATATACTAATTATAAATATTTGAATTGATTAAATTTTATTAGTGGATAATTATTGAATGGATAATTATTGAAAATTGTATTGAAAAATAAATTTTAAATTAAATTATAAATATTTATTATTTTTTAATAAATGTGAAAACTCTAAAAAAATGTTACTTTCAAAAGCGGAGGAAGTACATGATTTGTATAGTTTTTCTATTTTGTTAATGTTGTTGGATAACATAGAACTTCGTATAGTAAGCAGAACATGTAACACACAAGTTTGGATCAAGAATCTCAATATTAGTCCTTGTACATACGTTTTGAATCAAGAATCTCAGTTACTCTATCAAAAAAATTTTATTCTACCTTCAGATTTTGAACATGTAACACATAAGTTTTCAATACTCCCAACTTAGGAGAAATAAACAAACAACTCCAAGAACATGTTTTCAATAAACATAAGTTTCTGTTGGGATTAGGCTTTGACATGAGATAGGAGTTTGGTGAGGAGCACTGCAGATTCGATGCTGTTTCCTGTCTTCCAGACTTTGAAATCTGGAATGTCAACAAAGTATTCTTGGTCACTCCACTCTTTGAGATCTGCTAGGGAGAATGGTCCATGCGTTTCTCCTTTAGGCATTTCATAGCACCACATCTTCTTCTTTGGATCACACTGCTTGTAAACTCCATTGTCATTAGCTTCCTCTTCATCATCCTCATCGCTCAGTTCAATAATCTCTATTGAGTTTGGTTGAGTTTGAGGTTGGTCATAGATAGAGTCCTTGTTGTTCTTTGTGATGATGACGTCTTCTTCAATGAGATCTTTGTCACCTGCAAATGCAACACAACCCAAGAGTCCGGATCAATTCCAGAATGTTTCATTATGAAGAACCATACAAGTCAGAAGGTAATGGTTTAATCTAGCCAGCAAACAACACAAGAATGAAACCAAATGGTATAAGGACACATTCATCTTGATCAATAGCTTAGTCAAAACACATTTGGCAAAGACAGAACGAATATGTTTTCATTGGTTCAGACCATTCAAGTCTTATCAATCCACTGAAGTTACAAAAGATGGGACGCACCTGCAGAAGCAGCCCATGGTGGTTGGTCTTCTTCATCACGGAGCTTGGGAGTTTCAATGGAGTGATCTTCCACCTTCACATCAACATCTACACATTCTTCTGCAACAGCTTCCGGTGAATCTTTTAGTTCCTGTTTTTCGTCATAATGAGGCTCAATGGATGCCGCATGGTTTGGTTCCATGAAGTCATCCTCGATGTCCACATCAACATCTACACGTTCAGGTTCAGGTTCTTCTGCAATAACTTCTGGAACTTCAAGCAATAGCCTCGACTTTTCCTCCGGATTGCTAAGAAGCTCCCTCCTATCCAGATACTGAGATAGTGTGCTAAGAAGTCAAGAATCAAACCAATAGAAAAGGAGTCTCACCTCAATATACAATATTATTAATAATGCTTAAAGAAAAAAGGATATTCTCTTTTCCATCCCTTCTCACTGGCCTGGTTAATTTTCCTTCGCAGCAACTCAAGTTCTCTTGCAATCCACTATAAGACATCCCACCAAAAAGTTAATAGAATGAGGTAATGTTATTGATTATCATATCTAATAAAGAGAGCAAGCTAGCAACCATACATGTTTGTCACATCTTCATGCAAACTTCTAACTTTTTCTTCCATATCCACCTGTCCCATTATTAAAGTGAATTTTTTTTTATGAGAGAACTAAAATAAAGCAGAAGCATTACTAGAGCAAGCTCTTCACATCAAAACTACTAGAGCAAGCTCTTCACATCATCAAATCAAGAACTTACAACTGTAAGTCTCTTCACAGAGCCATTCTTCATTCTCTGTTGCAACTCTTCACATTCCTCCTGCCAAAAGTTAACCAAAAAAAAACTGTGAGAAATAATAAACAGGAAGCACTATATGCAAAGTAAAACCTATATTTGCTGGAATGAAAATGCCACTATATCTATTAGTTAAAACATTAATTTAATTAAAAAAGCCCACTGCCACTTGAGATTCTCAAGACACAGAGAGGAACAAGGTTTTTGCACAAATAAAATATATCAAGAAACGAATATAAATCTTCAAAGAGCCTGAAGAAAGTGGAGCAAGTATAGCTCTGAGTACACCACCTGAGTGAAATCATCATCTGATAGTGCAGAGGAAGCAACATCCTTTAGATAGATATACAATAGTTTGTAACCTGAAGAAAACCATCAATCGGATTCCACTCCTTCACACCTTAGATAACACACAAAAAGAGAGAGTTAAACAAAGTCACAAACGAATCAGACTCAATCTCACATGAAAAGTTACCTGTCACGTGAACAAGCTGACAAGGATTCTTGATCCTCACGAAACTCCCCACAACTTTACCCTCAAACATCTCACACACGTCTTCGCTAGCTCCTCGACCAAACTCTTCCTCAAATACAAAAGCTTAACGTTATCCCTCACTATAGCAGCAACACTCCCTCTACGCTTCTCCTTCTCCACACCTCCTTATCTGATAAACACAACCTCCCCTTCTTATCATCATCATCATCCTCAGAGCTGTAAAGATAATCAAACTCTTCCCCGTCCTGATTCTCAACGTATGCTTAGCCACCAAGTCAGGCAGCTTCGCCACGTTTATCTTCTGACACCCGAAAAGCAAACGCAGCTTCACATCGCAAGTTACTATCTTTGTCTTCTTCTTCGAAGGATGTGTTAGCTCCTCACGAATGTACTTTCTCACGATGAATGTAACATCGTACTCAGAGATCTTGTCGGTGGTGTCTCTACCGAGTGATTTTAGAAAGTGGATCAGATTCTTCGAGCCCCACCCGACAAAGTCTAGCCTTTTGGGTCTTCTCGATCTCTTTCTGCTCAAAGGTTGTGACTTTTCGATGTGAGTGTGATCATCCATTATAGAGTTAGACCCTGTGAAGGTTCAAAAGGTTGTGACTTTGTTGATGATGATGATGATGATAAAGGTTGGGACTTTTTAAACCCTAGTTTCGTACCTCGAGATGGGTTTGACGGAGAGGTGGAATGTTTGATCCGGAGGAGGAGCAAGAGGCGGTGGAGAGAGAGCTGGCGAGTGACGTATGACTGGGACTGTGACTGGTTGGAGTGGTGAAGAAGAAGAAGACGAAGCGGCTTTTTTGCGGCATATTTGTTTTATTTTCGATTTATTGTTTTTTTTTTTAATCCGATTTGTTCTGTTGGGCCTTGAGATTGGGCTTGGTATTAGTATTGGGCCTTGTTCTTCTTGAGAAGGATGAAGCAGCAAGAGAAATTAGCATTTGGTTAAGAGGAACTTTCAAGTGTGATTCGTTGCTCATTCCCTTGTGTGTTTCAAGTTTGTTAATCCACTGAAGTCATTTACAAGACGACACTGCAAACAAAAAGAATAGGTTTTAGGAGGATTAAGATATGACGGTACTACTTGCACCATATTGAGCTATACTTTCACCGCACCGAACCAGTTTGTGAAATTTACGATTTTGTTTATATTATTTAAATTTTCTTCGTTCGTTAACTTTGCATAAATTATGATTAAATTGTAATTCATGTGATTTGAAACTTGGATGAACTATAATAATCATTTGGCGGAACACATTTCTAGAACACAAGTCATTTAGTTACTGTAAAATATAAAAACTAATAGTTTTGATTCTGATGTTAAAATAAATCATGTTTGTATAGTTTTTTTGGTAAAATATTTGTATAGTTTTTCCTGATTGTTCCAGTTCTTTCTTGAAAATGTGAAGTCCATCGTGGTGTTATGTTTCTGTAAAGACTGGTGGTGCAGATCAATTCCTGATGATATTTTTTAAAGATCAAATCCTGATGATACTAAAACCATCTCAACTTTAAATATGTAGATTTTTTTTTCAAAACAATGTGGTACACACATGTTTTCTGACATTAAACACGTTTTTGTTAAGTTCAAAAAAAAACACGTTTTTGTTGATTTATGGAATGTATTGGCTACATTCGCGACTAACAAATAAGATTCGTCAATCATGATTGCTTAGAGGATTTGCACAATACGTGTTACAAACTATTGTGAAATAGGTGTATAAGTCCAGAGTTATTTAAACAAAAACAGTGATGAAATCAATAATGGCTTCTGATGTCCCAGCTTTTATAATGTAGAAAAAGATGCTCTTTTAACAATTCTTATTACACGATGCATCACTTGTCTGCTGGTCGAATTCTACATTGAACGTATATATAATTTCTCACTTTTAATTATTTTGTGATATCTTTATAGGAATGGTCCTTGGACAGGGGACCATCTTCCCATCTACAACTTCTTCTTCCACTAATCCTTCTCCAATCATCCTTTGATTAATTATAAAGTTATTACTAAGCTAAGCCATCAACTGACATAACATCGTCGTTTCTCTAAAAGTTAATTTGTTTTAATTAAGCAAGCAAATATATTGACACCTAAGCTAAAACCATAGTTAAGAACTATGTTTGCTTGTTATATACATATTCAGAGGGATCCAATAGTAACAGCTAGCAAGACCTGGTAAACTGAAGCTCTAGTAGTCCAATAATATCAATTATCAGACTTTTCTCCTAAATTTGGTATATCGGTGGTTGACTTTCTTATTAATTTATAGCTTTTTCTTTAGAATAGTAGTTGTTTGTGTCTCGTGTTCTTATAATAATATAAACTAGAGCTTGACCCGCACGCCCGTGCGGATGTTAATTTTTACTTTTTTATAAATTGTTTAATGAAATTTCTAAGCACATAAGTTATTTGGATATTTTTAGCTTCATGCAAACCTATCCGGATCCAGAAGGGATCCGAGTACTGATCCCGTCTAAAAATTTATAATATCCGAACAAAGTTTAATTTTAAATCCAAAAATCCGATATCCAGAAAACTGGTCCATACCCTAACGGGTACTTGGATTCCCATGTCTAACTGATTCTATAAACAAATTAAAAAAATTATTAACATTTGAATTCTTGTTATGAATGAATTAATTTCATTCAAACTTGTGAAATTATTTTGGTTAGCACGTAAAATAAATGTTGTCGAATTATTATCCTAAATATAATTAATGAAGTAATTAGGAAGAGTAAAAAATGAATGTAATCGGGTAATAAATGAAGTCGGATTATTTGGTAAATACAATAAATAAGAGGTTTAAATTAGTTAAGAAGAATGAAGGAAATGTAAAAAATCACTTTAAAGTAGGCAAGTATTGGTTATTACTTCAATTTTAATAGAATAAATATAAATTGTTAGCTTGTGCTAAGGCTATAAAAAAATAAACATACTAATATCAAAAACATGTTTTTCAAGACTTTGGAATAAGAATATACTAATATAAAAACGTATTTTGAAAGATTTATGAATTTTCTATAATATCTCTAATATATAAGTGTTTTTAAAATTTCAACACAATAATATGCATATTTTTTTTATAGATAAAACATTTTTTATATATAAATAATTTGATGTTTAATTTGAAATTTTAAAGAGAATAAATAATAACATATCATACTGATTTTTTATTGTATTAATAAGACATAAACTAATAAGTATTTGTAATAACAAACATATATTTTTGATAAATAATTTTGTTATTTAATAATTTTATATTGAGTTAAAATTTTGAGAATAAAAACAATTTTTTATCATAATTATTTTTGAATTTGTAATGCATGTGTTTATAAATAAGAATAAAATGATTATGCCGGCATTAGCGGGCAAAACACCTGGTTTCGAAAGTATATCATATTGTACATAAGTCTAACTGGTGACCAAAGAATGAAAAATAATATACATTCTTTGTTATTCATTTTTTATTTTACCATTAATAAGAAATAGTTTTTCTTTTTTATTCCTTCTTATTCCTTTTATTCTAGAAGAATATAGAACAAATTTGTTCCTCCCCAAAATTGATGAGAAATAATTTTTTTTTCATTCATATAATTTTATTCCTCTACATTTGTTTCCTACTTATTCTTAATGTTCCTCTAATGATCACCGGTTAGATCCATAGTTAAACTTAGATATTTGATTTTGTCACAATACTTTACGATCGTTTAAACTATATATATTCATATATTTTTATTTCCATATACGACTTAGTTCCTAATAAACTAATATGGAATATTGTTGTTGATGGAAATTGGAATTAACTAAAAGATTTCGTTAGTTTCGTTTTTTTGTGATAGTATATATAGGAATATTCGATTAATTAGTTAAGTTTAGATTTTATTTGACCAATTGATATCATTTTAGGGTTAATTCAAATTTGTTTATAATTTTGTTTGTTTCTTCAAATTACACTTTTATGATTTTCAATAAACATGAATATTTTTGTAACAATAGAATCGTTGCTTTTAATAAGAGAGATATATGTGGAGTGGTGTTTTTAATAAATAGAATAATTATTTAGGTAAAGAGTAATTAAATTAGGAAAACACATTAATAGCTTAAATTTATGGTTATTTAATATTTTAGTGGCATGTTATTGTAAATATTGTGCAAATATAAGGGTAAGTTTAATTTTGTACTCCTGTTTTAATAGATTAGATAAATACATGAGCAAATGATTTTCAAAAGTATGGGGAGATAGTATGTTTAACGTAAAAAAATTAAGAAACAACGGTCATGTTTTATGTTCTAAGTTACTGTCGTAATCTTATCTTATCTTAGATAACCTTCACAATAAATGGTCCTCCCTATCATTAATGTGTACAGTACATAATTGAATCAGATTAATATACCTAATTAAAATTAGTAACGGGAATACTAATTTTTATCTCGAAATCAAAGAGGATAAAATATAGAAACAAAGTCAAATTTTAAAACTAAAATAATAACGATGAAAGAAATAAAATAAAAATCTTTTAAAAATAAAGAAATAAATAAATAAAGAAATAAAATAAAATAGATTAAAATATTGGAAATAAAAGTCCAAAAAAGGCTACGCAGTGTGGAAATAAACCCGAAAAGGAGGAAGGATGGGGCCATAGCCTTTCTGCTGTGGAGTCGTTATCCAAATCGGAAGCGAATAGACTCGACTCATCTCCGCCATCATCACCGTCTTCTTCTTATCTCTCTCTCTCCGTCGCCAGACGCTTCTCAGATCCTCCGATCCGGCAGCGTTTCATCACTTCTCCGCCTAGAGACCAAGGTAAGGAACGAAATAGCTAAGCATCTCTCTCTCTCTCTCTATCTCTCTTGCTACGATTAGTTTCCAGATTCGTTAATCGAAATTTTGATTGGATTACGATCAAATGCTTCTTCATATATGAATCGATCATTGGTACGAATCTTCTTTCAGGAAGGAAAGCTTGCGAAATCGCGTAATCGAATCTGATAACGTAGCTAAGAGTTTTTCGACGGTTTGGATTAGGAATGGTTTCGCTGCCATCTGTGTGTTGAATCGTTTGTTTGTGTATGCCTCCCGATCAGCGAGTCTCAGGGAACCACAGAGAGATTAGCTTGACGATATGCAGAACAGTGGTGTGAATCGTACTCCTTCGTTAAAAGTAGCCATCCCTCAGGGGTCACAACAGTCGCTTAGGCGTTTAGGAATCTGCTCTCAGATAGCCACGGGAGGATCTCAGCAGTCCTCCCCTGTTGTGTTCCCCGAGAAGCGGAGCAAGAAGGTGAAGGCGTCTTCTAGACGCGGCGAGATTAGTACTGATCATCCAGAGGTGAAACCGAAAGCTGATGAGCATAGGATTGATATTGGTGGAGGAGGGGATGAGAAGTCTGATTTGTTAGGTAGTCTTGTTTACTCAGGGAAGCTTTTGTTAGTCAAGAGAGGGAAGGATGCAACATCTGCAACTGACGTGTTTAACAAGAAAGCAGTTGATGCAAGGCTTACTAGGAGGGCTTTGGTTTGGGGCTCTAACGTGCTACAGCTTGATGATGTTGTCTCGGTATAGTTTTCTCTTGCTTCTTGGAGTAAATGGACTTGCAATGTACTCTGTGTTAGTAAACTTATATATGTTTTTTTTTTTAATTTTTACAGTTGACATACAATGTGGGTCTCAAGCATTTCACCGTTCATGGTTATCCAGTGGGCAAGGGTTGCTTCACGAAACCAAAGAGAAGCCGCAAAGATTTTCGTTTCATCGCACCTACGGTAGAAGAAGCAGTTCAGTGGGTGGCTAGTTTTGCAGATCAACAATGTTTTATCAACTGTTTGCCACATCCTTTAGTCTCGAAGAAACAGGGTTCATCTGAGTTGTTTTCGGTTCCTATCGATACTCCTCCTGAGTTGGTCTTTAGGTGTAAGAGTGCACCCAAAATGCTTGTCATATTGAACCCTAGGTCAGGGCATGGACGATCTATCAAAGTTTTCAACGAGGTAGTGGAGCCAATATTTAAGGTAACCTTGTCCATCTTTTTGTTTTATTTGGATGTTGTAGTTGTAGTCTGCATCATGACATATTATGCAACTTTCATAAAATAATAATGCTTTTTGTATTTTGTGTGTGATTTCTTAAACTCTCACAGCTGGCCGGGATTAAGATGGAGGTTGTCAAAACAAATAAAGCGGGTCATGCGAGAGAGTTGGCTTCCACTGTCGATATTAGCTTATGCTCAGACGGTATCTATGCTTGGTTCTTTACTGAATGATATTGTTTACACATATCAGCTTCTGATATGCGTAATCCATCTTACATTTCTACTATTACTTATGAGATCTTGGTAATTCTTCCAGGTATAATTTGTGTTGGAGGTGACGGAATCATCAATGAGGTGTGATAGTTAACTTTTCTAAACTTTGCTCATTGGTTTATACTTTCTTTAGGAGTTAAGTTCGAGAAGTGCTGTTCATAATATTCCAAACTACTTTTTTCATAATATTCCAAACTACTTTTTCTTATCTGCTTTATTACTTGCTGAATTGCCTTGCCTCTGAACCAATTTATGTATTGAACATAATTTTACTGGTTTTTTTCAGCGTGCTCGTGCCAGTTTGCAAGCATGCTGAATCATGTTAAGACTTAAGAGTTTAGTAACTCTTATTCTCCGGAGCTAGGGCTTTGGGATGTATCTTATAAGGAATTACTTGCTCGAATGAAACACATGCATAGTTGATTTTTTGTCCAATGTTGAACTCTCTAGGTTGATTAAGATGCATGGAAAATACAGCCTTTGATGTTAACCTATCCTACATTCTATTTACTTCGAATGAACTTTTATCTCATTGCCTGCCCCTTTCCAATGTTGCAGGTTCTTAATGGTCTACTTACTCGAAGTAATCAGAAAGAAGGGGTTTCTATCCCAATTGGAATAGTTCCTGCTGGCTCTGATAACTCGTTAGTTTGGACTGTTCTTGGTGTTAGAGATCCTATTTCTGCAGCACTCTCTATTGTGAAGGTACTTTTAGCTTATATCCTGTTGGTCCCTGGCTTGGTTTATCCTGCCAGCAACATTATTTCTCAGCTCTAAGGAATTTTTTGTTGGTTTAGGGTGGCCTAACAGCTACTGATGTCTTTGCTGTTGAATGGATTCATACGGGTGTAGTACACTTTGGAATGACTGTTTCCTACTATGGTTTTGTTAGCGATGGTAAGTGAGAATACCTGTGTGGATTGTCTTGTTAGAGCTTCCATTAATGAACAGTATATCTGGTGTGATCAGTTATTATGTATTCCCACCTTCTTTGCTCATTCCTGTGTCTGCAACTGTTTGTATCTTTCATGCATTTTAAAGGATAATCTATTCATTCTTCCTTAAATATCTCAACTGCCACAATGGGAACACTCTATTGACTCACACTTTGCTTGCTTGTCATAGCATTCTGCAAGATTGTCAGAGTATGCACTACTCTCTTCAATGATGAATTTAGAAGCTGAAAATTGCTTAGTTCTTGTAGCATACTGTGGTTAAAATAAAACACAATGAATTCGTCAAAATGCTGGAAATCTCTCTCTAGTTCTCTTACAGTTCCGACTTGTGTTTGATATATTAGTTTGAGTTATGGATGCTGTTTCGTGTCTGACAGAATGATTCTTTCTGTGAAGTATTTCTCTTGCACATACCAGTACTTTCATGCATATAATATTCTTCGACTTAACTTTTCTATACCTAATATTCATGGGTTTTAAACTTTCTTTCATTGTTTATTTGCAGTTCTGGAGCTCTCTGAGAAATATCAAAAACGCTTTGGTCCTATGCGTTATTTAGTAGCTGGATTTCTCAAGTTCATGTGTTTGCCAAAGTATAGCTACGAAGTGGAATATCTTCCAGCGCAAAAAGAGGATGCAGAAGGCAAAACTAGTCTTGAAAAGGAAGTTGTTGATGTGCAAGATCTCTACACGGATGTAATGAGGAGATCAAGCAAAGAAGGATTACCTAGAGCCTCCAGTTTATCAAGCATCGACTCTATAATGACCCCAGGCGCAGGCGAACTAGACAGATGTAGCAGCACACATGCCAGCGCCGAGCCATCTGAATATGTTCGCGGAATAGATCCTAAAATGAAGCGCATGTCCTCTGGCAGAAGAGATATGGCAGCTGAGCCAGAGGTTATTCATTCTCAAGGACAGTCAACGACCCCTAATTGGCCAAGGACAAGGTCAAAGTCAAGAACAGATAAAGCATGGATGGGGTTAACATCCGTGCAGGATCCTCCTCCAAATCGATGCTCCTGGGGAAACACCGGTGCTCACGACAGAGAAGATATTTCATCTACTGTATCCGACCCGGGTCCGATATGGGATGCGGGACCCAAATGGGACAGTGAACCATCTGCTTGGGATGTAGAGAACTCGATCGAGCTGCCAGGTCCTCCAGAGGATATAGAGACGGGACTGAGGAAGCAAAGCGTGACACCGAGATTCGAAAATAAATGGGTTGCTAGAAAGGGACATTTCCTAGGCATCATGGTCTGTAACCACGCTTGTCGGACCGTGCAAAGCTCTCAAGTGGTGGCTCCCAATTCAGAACATGACGATGGTACAATGGACATGCTCTTGGTTCACGGGTGTGGGAGACTGAGGTTAATTAGGTTTTTTATCCTTCTGCAAACCGGTCGACACCTTTCGCTTCCTTATGTTGAGTGTGTAAAGGTAATCTTTTTTATTCCTTGTGCTAGAGTAAGCCTAGACGAGAGTGTGGTTTGATCAAAATGCATTACAAATTGAATCAGGTGAAGTCGGTGAAGATAAAGGCGGGAAAACAGACGCATGACAGTTGTGGTATAGACGGAGAGCTGTTTGCATTGAATGGAGAAGTGATATCGAGTATGCTACCGGAACAATGCAGATTGATCGGTAATGCTCCTGAACGACATTAGTAGTTAATTAAAATCTCATCAAATTATGTGGATGGAAGGAAAGAAAGAGGGAGAGTCCAGGTGGTGTCTATAGGATTCCTTTTTTGGTGGTGGTTTTTGTTCTGGTCGGCGGCGTCAGTAGCTTTGTGATAACGAGGAATAAGATTGAGAGTATGAAACTGTGATCACCATCCTTCCCTTTGTATATTCTTTTGCCCTTTCTCAATGTGTGTGTTTGAATATATATAGATATGTACTAGATCACATGTGTTATCCAACAATTGTTCGTGTGTTTCGCTTGAATATGCCAACACTGACAGGTTTATATAATGGGTAAGGCCGGTTTAGTTATATGTATACTACCTGTAGACGCATTTGATCATACAATGGCTGTAATCTCATTGTGGACATGTGTATGTCAAAGCCACTGACCATTTGTAACATATGAAAAATATCAACTTTTATTCTGCAGAGCATCCATCAGCCGCACGTTCCTGATCCTGTAAAATTTTCGCATTTGTCTTTTTCCAAAGGACACGTGTGTTCTTCATTTTCTTAGTATTCACTCTTATCCATTTAATTTCCTAAACCTTTATTAGTGCATCACTTTTATTACAGAACAGAAGAGAGAAAAACGAAACAGTTGTTTATTTTCTCCTACAGATCGATTCCCACTTTCCCAAATCTTTCTTCCAACACACAGATTCTCCTCTCGGCACTCAGATATGAGTAGCCTCATCGCTTCATCCGCCACCGTTCTCCCTCCGTGCGGCCCCACGGCGCTCAAATCTTGCATCTCCCCACCTCTCGCCTCCCAATCCCGAACCAAACGCGCGAGCTCGAGAAGAGCTTCAACCATGACGGTTCGATGCGACGTAGCTGTGAAGTCAGCTGATTCGGTGAACGCAGAGGAGGCCGAGCTTTCGGCAGAAGAGATCGAAGCGAAGGCGAAGGTGGGATCTTCGATCAGAGTGACTGCGCCGCTGAAGGTTTACCATGTGAACCGAGTCCCGGAGGTTGATTTGGAAGGGATGGAAGGTAAGCTGAAAGACTACGTGGCCGTGTGGAAAGGGAAACGGATATCAGCTAATCTTCCTTACAAGGTTGAGTTCTTTAAAGAGGTTGAAGGTCGTGGTCCTGTTAAGTTTGTTGCTCATCTCAAGGACGACGAGTTCGAGTTCATCGATGCTTGATGATGTGACAACAAAGGCAGATTCTTTTTCTCTTCTTGTGTTTGGTGAAGCCTGGGAATGGAGAGAATGATTTGTATGTACTGAGAATACTGATGTATGTGTGTGTATACCTTTAGCAATCATATACATAAGCATCTCTTCACTTTCCATTGTTATTATTAATTCATCCATTGCCTTAATCTTGATAGATAGTTATCATCTAGGATTGGAAGGAACGAAAAGGTGGATCTTTGTTAGGTTGTGATTGTTTCAGACTCTTCCTTGTCAAGATCAAATTCCAACTTTGGGGGAAGTTTGCAATTGAGACTAGCTACTAGCATCACTGAAATGTAGAAAAAGGTTGGATATTGATACATGTATGGACTTGATCATCTTAGATTGGTATTGATATAGTTCATAAGGAGAATTTTAGGTTGTGATTGATTATAACTCTTCCTTGTCAATATCAAGTTCCAACTTGGGGGTACTAGATTTGGAGTTTGCAACTGAAACTAGCTAAGCTTTATTGAAATGTAGAAAAAAATATTGGGTCTTGATCATAATGGTATGGGGCTGACTCAGGGTTTTGAGGATCACAATGATTCTACTAGATTGAGACTTGAGACTGTAACATTGTCTCATGGCCTCCATGCAGTTAGATCGTCCGTTATTATCAAAGCCAAAGTTTCTACCAGTCCAACGTTGGTCCATGATAATTGTTGAAACATTGTATATTTTCTTTACATAAAATCTGGAAAATTATTGACAGGGTCCATGATAATAAGATATGTATCATCTATAAGCAATAATCACATATTATTGATTACATGTCCATTGCCCAACCCTCTGCTTTTTAATGTGGATTTGGTTCCAAGGGGAGTCTTTACAAATACTAAACCTGATTCTTACTAAGTTAACCATAAGAGCTTGGAAGGCTAGATCATCCCGGGTTAGCTGCTTGTCACTTTTATCTTTATCTTTGCGTTGGCGAAGCAGAAATATCTTATTTGCTCTAACTTTGGTGCGTGTGTGTCTAGAGAGAGACAGAGGGACACAAAGATAGAAGCCATATGGGTTGGTCTTCTAGCTGTTCTTTTATGAGTACTAGAGTTTATGATATTTAGAAAGAGACATGTTTTGCTATTAACACATCCAAATAAAATTTTTGTGGTTTCATCTTCGATTTTCAATCTTATGTTTTACATTCTTCATTCTATGAGCCAACAAGCAGTTGTTTGGACATGTACTATGTCCTTCGATAAGATCCATTAAATTAGTGAATTCAGCCCAACAAAAAAAAATACTAAAAAATATCTAGATGCTTTCTTCTATAAATAGACATGAACTAGTTTAAAGAATAATCATTCATAAATACATAAAATCGGCATAGAATTATAGTTTAGAGATTTGTCATCTTAAACACTCTTCTTAACAAAGAATTCTAACCGATTTGGATACAATTTTCTTTATAACTAATCGTGATTCTTATACTAATTATCTTTCAAATAATTTACCATCAGCTTAATCTTGAACTCGGCGAATACAGATTCAACCATTTTAAAGCAAAAAGAATAAATAAAAAATTTCAATTCAAATCTTAAATATATGAGTAAAATTGTTCCAAGTTTCACTTTGAAGAGAGTTTCTTAACCTTAATGTAAGTTGATGTAGCTGATAGATGCCAAAGGAAATGTAAGACATTTAAAGAAGAGGAAGAATAAAGAAAAATACTTATGGAAATTAAAGACATAATAGAAACAAAACTTGGAAAAAGAGGACATTCTCTAAAAACTGCAATAAACCCAACCGACTATAGATTACTTGAGAAGATGAAATTGCCAAAACCATGCAACGGTATTCATCAACTACCTAATAAAACAAAACTATCCCTTTGTGTAAACATAAGAAAATACAAAACAATTATTTTCTGATATAATTTTAATTTTTTTTTTAAATGAAATTGACTGTGAAGTAGCAAACCCATGCCTCTGCTCTGCGTTACGTTAAGAGACAACGACCATACGTGGCTAATGGCTTTTGCTATACAACTTACCCTTGTACACCTTCTACGTATCCTCCTCTTTTATTCCCAGACCATGCTGTTCACTTTCGTTTGTCTCTTTTGTAGATTTAGATTCTCTTCTTGGATCTTACTTTTTTCTTTTCAATTATGTCATTATTGACCAGAATATTCTAGCTAGTTTAAACAATTTGTATGTACTTAACACGATATGAAACCCAAAAAATACAATCATTGATTCAAATTTTGGCTAGGATGTAACTTATATTTCCCATGGACTTGAGATGCATGTGTTTTGTGGCATTAAACATTACGTTTGGTGAACAGTATTATATGTCAAAGTTTAACTCCCCACCTGCAATTCAATGCCTGGTGAAACCGTATAGTCTTATAGTATGCATGTGATTCTCTGCAGAATGGATGTAATAATCATAAAGTATAAATAAATAAATAAGCGAGACGTCAACATCAATTCTCCCTCTTGGTACAACAAAGAGAGATATACTGCTTTTTTTTATAAGTAGTCTTCCTCCTCCACGTTTGACTTTATTCACACTCTTTTCACTTTGCAGCTCTCCCTATTCTAAGTTTCTAACATTCGACCCCTCTAGAAAAGAAGAAGAACAAATGGGATGCATGGAGCTAGGGACGAAGAAGAAGAAGCTGATAAGGCGCATTTTGTGGAGAATCAGAGCAAAGATTAAGAAGATGAGATCACCAAGAGACAAGAATAAGACCAGCTTCAACTATGATCCTCTTAGCTATTCTCTTAATTTCGACTCTCCATAAACCGAATATACGTCTTCTTTTCTCTATATCAGCTTGTGCGATATTATATGTATGTTTCTAATTCTAGGTATGTTGTTTTCTTCTTCTATGACTATGTATTAGGTTTATATTAACATATTGTTTAAGTTCATCATCTTCCCTAAATCTAATGTTCCAGTGTATTAGGTTTCTATTAACATATTGTTTAAGTTCATCATCTTCCCTAAATCTAATGTTCCAGTGTACTAGGTTTCTGTTAACATGTTGTTTAAATTAATCAATATCTACTGTTTTACTTCTTTAACTGAAAATATAAAATTATATAGTTTGAATGATATTAAACTGTAATCGTTATATAAAATGTTTATTTTTCATTATTGAGGTAAAAAGTTAGTCTATAATCTCCCAATGATATCATACACTGTAAGAAACACAGAAGAGAGAGAGTTTCCACACATAGTCACCTATCTAGTCATGTTGACCGAAGATTCATTTACCAGTAAAAAAAATGAAGAGAGAATTAAGACAATTGAACCATTAGATATTCCGGAAAACCCCATCCTAACTTGGATTATAGTCCTATAGATATCTACAGTGGTCTTCATAGCCAATTAGTCTTTACATGTCTATATAGTCCTATAGATATATATTTAAACCAAAATATTAAAAAGGGTACACTAGACTCGAAAGAAAGAGAGAGAAGAGAAAAGGTCAGGGGTCTGAGATTCTCTGAGGTGGGCACAGGAAGCAAGAAGTGGTAAATTCACCTTCCCATCACCCTAAATCCCTAAATGTCTTCTCAGTTCTGAAACACCCCACATGGCAATCTTACTTCACAGCCTTTTTCAGATCTTTACCGTTATGCATACACACGGTACTAAATTTACTATTTTTATTTAACCACGTTTAAATCTAAAATTAGTCATGTATGGATAAGAAAAAAACATGAAAGTTATGTTTCTTATCATATAAGTTTTGTTTACTGGTCTTAGAGTAGTTTACTGGTCTTTTAGCTATATAACACTATTTATACTTACACTATGAAATAGATTTAACAAATAAAAATGAACCAGTTATCCATAATAAGAAAGATGTTTTAAAGTCGCACAAATTTTCTGAAAAGTTTGAAAGCAGCAGTTCTTGCTTTCTTCTCATTTCTTTGACATATTATTATTTTTTAATGTTGAAAAATACCCCACTAATAAAGGCCCTCTTATATTCAATATAGATTGGGCTAGATCATTTGAAGATGGCAAGATGCATTGGATACTCTCGAATTTTATAGATAAATGGGCCTTCTAGCCCATCTATTTTTACCGCGAAACCCAAATTAACAAACGAAAGAGAGACCGCGAACATTAAATATCAACAATAGCGAATCTTGACCGTCCATTAGCATCCTTACACAAAACCAACGGTCAATAGCTCGCCAGCTCACAGATCCGTGCCAAAACTCAAAACAAAAGTTTTTTTTTCCGCGGGACTTACATTGGCGCCACAACTTAACGAAAACGAGTTTCGTTTCCCTCTCATCACTCCCTTTTTCTACTCACTGTGCTCCTCCGAAACTTTCTCATCGATTCTCTCAACCTCAACAAAAAGATTATATTCTCTCCTTCCGATCTAGAAAAAAAAAGAAAGAGATGGCCGGTGGTCGTGGATCTTCGAAATCAACTGCGCCCAAGGCGAGGAAGAGAGTGGAAGCTGAATCCAAACCCGAAACCACTAACAATAACAACATCAATACCTTGCTTCGCGCCAAAGATGGCAGCGCCTTTGCTAAATGGTAATAATCATTCTTCCTAAACCGAACTAAACCAGCTTAATTTACATGTACATTGTAACCAATCTAAATCAATCTAAACCGGCTAATACAATATGAATTTACAGTGAAGGATGCAACAAGAACGTAGCTGTGGCGCTTATCAGTATGCACGATTGTAGCCTCGACGCTAAAATTCGAGTCAATCTCGGTAAAATCTATCTCTTTCCTTTTCCAGATCTTTCGGTTTATTATCGTTAGTCCGGTTTGGTTATTTTGGTTTACAAATTAAATCTAATAAAAGTCCGGTTTAGCAATCAGTTAGTTCATTTTTTAGAAATTCAACCGAACTAAAATGAAGTTTTCGAATTTTCGGTATTGGTTAAAGGTTCTGGTAAAAAAATTGAATACTTTTGGTTAAATCCGGTTCAATCGGTTTGGAATTTGATTTTATCTGAGTAATGATTAGCCGAATCAGTTAGTTCAGTTTTTAGTACTTTTGGTTAAATCCGGTTTGGAATGTGATCGTAATCTGAGTAATGATTAGCTTCTTCTCTCTTTTTGATGTTATCAGAAGCACAAGTTGTTGAGACACAAACCGAGGCTAAGAAGAAACCTGTTGAGAGGTTAGCCTTCTTTTCTGATTCTATCAAAATTGCTTTCTATATTGGTTGAGTTCTTGATTATTGTTTTGGATTATTCAGGAAGAAGTCAACATCTGATGAACCTAAGGCAAAGAGACTCAGGAAGGCCAAGGATGATAGTAAGAAGAAGAGCTCCTCTTCCTCTAACAAGCCCAAGCGACCTCTCACTGCCTTCTTCATCTTCATGTAATCTTCATCAATCCTCACTTAAATCTTTTATTTATATTATACTGTTAGAGATGATGCTGATGCTGCCTTTCACTTTGCAGGGCTGATTTCCGCAAAACTTTCAAAGAAGAGAATCCTGACGCTGGCGTTAAGGATGTAAGAGTCTATAACTAAGTTTGTTACTTTACTTGCGTAGTACGCCAGAGTTTTGTATGATTTAATAGTCTATATGGTTGTGTAGGTTGCAAAGCAGGGTGGTGAAAAGTGGAAGTCTTTGGATGAGGAAGTGAGTTTGCTTTCTTCCTTTGAGTTTCATCATTGTTGTGGTCTTAACTCTAGTTGTGTTCTTTGACCGTGTAGGAGAAGAAAGTTTATTTGGATAAAGCTGCTGAACTAAAGGCAGAGTATAACAAGTCACTTGAGAGCAGCAACGATGCTGATGAGGAAGTATGTTGTTTCATTTATTAATAGTTTTGTCTTTCCTTTTTGCTTGAGTATTAAGATGATATATGGTCACACTTTCAGGAAGCTGATGATGCTGATGAGAAACAGTCTGATGAGGCTGAGGAGAAGCAAGCTGATGATGAGGAGGCTAAGGAGAATGAAGCTGAGAAGAAAGAGGCTGAAGGTAAAGAAGAGGAAGATGAGATTTTGGATGACTACTAGATATGTTTAAATCTTTCTTTGGTTTAATCTCCAATGAAATGGATTCAACTCTTTATCCTGTGATGGTGCATTGTAAATTTTCAACTTTCATTAGTTATCTTAAGATGGTTGTGTGAGCAGCATGTGAGGTTTTTGTAGTTCACTCTTTTTTTGTTTAGACAAGTATTGAAGATTAATGTTTTTAGTTTCACCACTGTTGTAGAACTTAAAGCTATTGTTTGTTCTAGTCTTAGCGCTTTAATCAATTATATGTTGTTGTCCTCTTTAATCAAAAAAAGATACTTACATATACAACATTTTAAATTGAATATTATTCAGGGTCTGGTAGAAACGACCTACATCAAATATAATTAAAAGTATGCTTCTTAAATGTCATTGTGACATAGTATATTCTTTCTTTGATTTTAGTCTTAATACCAACTGCCGAATCATTCATGCAACAACTATTCACTTTTGATGCTTTTCGAAATGCATGTACCTATTTATGATCAAATATAGCTTATTACAATGTCCACTAAATTTTATCAAGCATTAAAAAGTATTTTATTTATATTCATTAACTATATATGTGTATAAAAACCATGTGAATATCACATGGGTGACGGATTGATGAAGTAGCATGTATATTATATGGTGGGACACAATTCAAATGGATCTTTTTGTTGTGTGTTTTATATAACTAATTTCTTGCTTCTTTATTGCTTTTTTATATATAAAATAAATGAATTATAACCGATCTTTCTTATCGTAGCATGACAATAATGGCATCAGAAAGTCGCAATGCCAACACAGAAAGCTCCCAATCCACGACGCCCTCTTCTGCATGGCTTAATTTGCTCTCACCTATATACAGAAAGTGTTACGTAATATTTGATTTTTAATGTTCTAATTAATTAGGAAACATATCTTATATATTCACAAAAATAAAATCAGGCTAGGAAAAGGAGAAAGAAAAGTAAAAAAGTGTGTTATTTTGCCAACTTCTTGATGAAAAAACTTGTGGAGACTAACGTCAGTCCATGGATCATCTTCTTTTTCACTTTTTTTTTTCTCTCACATTCTCTGCATCTCTAATATCATAACTTAAAGCTTATCGGATGTTTGAAGATGATCAAATGGATAATCAATTTGTATGCCATCTTCTAAACTTCAATATCTTAACTAGAAGTTAAAATTGCACTCCTAACTCCTAAGTTGTTCTCTTATTTTGATTTTTTTTTTAAAAGACAAGAAAAAAAACCTAAAACATTTCATCAATTCTTGAGATTACTTTACACATGTGGCCTTAGATGGATTTAGTAGATTCAAAAACTTTAATTTTTCTCGAAAACAATAAAGGAACATATAGAGGACATGCTTGATCTTCTCATTGCCTTTACCTCCAAGAAAGTTGCTTTATGTGTGTCTTGATGACCCATCCATGACTCATCCATTACCACAAAGATTCTCAAGTCTCAACTGCCTCTTGCCTCTTTGTATTTCCCTTTAAATATCCTGCCTACCACACGGTTTCATCATCACTATCTCTCATAATCTCTCAACATCAAGATCAAGATTCAAGATCAAGATCACCACTCATCCTCCAAGATGACAATGAGCACAGTCCACCAACAAGTTCTTGCACTTCCAGCAGCCAAGACTGCTCCATCAGGTTACTTTCCTGATCCAGCTTCCATCAACAAGCTCCAAATCCCAACATTTTCCAAAAAATCTGAACAAATCAGAAAAAATGTCTTCTGAGAAAGAAGAAAACCGAGAGCTTCACAAACGGAGCTAGAGAACAAAACAAGTTAGGCCCCAAACTGACCGAAACAGTCAAGAGAAAGATATCTTTGGGAGCTAAGATCCTTCAAATGGGAGGCTTAGAGAAGATTTATAAACGGCTCTTTAGAGTCCACGATGAAGAGAAACTCTTCAAAGCTTACCAGTGTTACCTATCCACAACCGCAGGTCCCATTGGAGGCTTACTCTTCATCTCATCAAAGAAGATTGCTTTCTGCAGCGAGAGATCTATCAAAGTGGCTTCTCCTCAGGGAGATCTAACTAGGGTTCACTACAAAGTGTCAATCCCATTGTCCAAGATCAATGGAGTGAACCAGAGTGTAGACACGAAGAAGCCATCTCAGAAGTACCTTGAAGTAGTCACTGTGGATGGCTTTGAGTTCTGGTTCATGGGTTTCTTGAGTAACAAGAAAGCTTTCAACTGTCTTGAGCAAGCACTTTCTGTGAACTTGGAGCAATAACAAGGAGATAGGCTAGAAAAGTTAGACAATATTGTACAAACTATTTTTTTTTTAGCTTTAACCTTTGGTTATATCCATTGTTGACAAGAGCAAGAGATTGAATATATTTAGCTGATCTCATCTGTTTTCCTTATTTCACAGCTCTATAATGAAATGACTATATAAGACCATATCACAATCTTGACCCTCCAAGCATTTTAGAAGCTTTTGAGATACACAGGATCATCAATCTTCCCCCTAAGACTAAAACCAACAATGAGGCTTAAGAAACGAGGAAGCTATTTCCATTTTAACAAAAAGCAAATCAAAGAGGATGCATTGATCATAACAAAAGCTTTAGGATAACACACACTTTGCTTCATTGTATTACATAGAGAATCAGAGTCTTCAAATATCTAGTGCTGAACAAAACCTATGTGGAAATGACAATGCACAAGAGATAGTCCATTGCAAGGACAACCTATTTACATGCAGAGAAAAGCCGCGAATCCTCCGATGACCAAATATTTCTTGTAGGCTATGGCAAATCGTTTCTCACGTCACATTTACCTTTTATTTTTTTATAGACATTTTGTTAATGTTCAATTCGATCACGCACACGTCTGAAAATATTAACGATTCAGGATAGACTATTTTATTACACATTTGAGTGTGACCAGTCTTCTTTTTTCGCTCCCTTTTATTTATTTTTAACTTTTCTTTGACCAATCGACCATTTCCTAATCCCCACTGAGTAATATTTTTTTACTCATAATTACGTGCCGACATCCATGCTGAATCGGTCGTATATTTAGTCAAAATATCTTATCCGAAAAAGGATATAGACCCCGAAGATGATGAACGCCACTATAAAGCTTCAAATTGAATGGGCTGTGACGGTACATATAATATGGTTTTATATATAGTCAAAGAAATTCCATGATCTCTACAGGATAAATGGGTGGTGCAAAAAAAATCTGATTGAGAAATCATATAAAATATGAATTTTTCAACTATTTGTTAGAACATCAGAGTAGGATGTTACCACGAGGTAATACTCAATCCATTTCAAAATAATATATGTTTTATTAATAAAATATATAAACCATTAGTTATTAATGCAGTTTTTTTTTATAATTTTATATTTTTTTATATTTCTAAACCAATAAAACTTAAAAATATATAATTAATATTTTTAAAATTCTCAATTTTTTTATTATTAATTGACAAAAAAATATATTGTAAATACAAAAAATATCTTTTTGAAACAATTTTTTTTTAAACAGAAAGAATATTATTTAAACCAATCATAGCTACATTGATTGGATATCGTTTACTCAAAAATCATAATTAACATATACAACATTTTAAATTGAATATAATTCGGTGCACAAAAAAATGAATACTCGTATAATTCAGGGTTTCGTAGAAACAACCTACTTCAAATTAAATTACATCTATGCTTCTTAAATGTCATTGTGACATATTTTCTTTCTTCGAATTTAGTCTTAATAACAACTGCCGAATCATTCATGTCTTAACAACTAACTAATCATTCACTTTTGACGCTTTTCGAAATACATGTACCTATTTATGATCAACTAGCTTAATACACTAAATTTTATGTCATTATAATAAATTATAAATTTATATTCATTAACTATATATGTATATACACAACCATATGAATATCACGCGGGTGACGAATTGATGAAGTAGCATGTATACTATATGGTGGTATCCAATTCAAATGGATCTTCTTTTTGTGTGTTTATTTAAGTATTCTTTTGCTTATCTATTCACAGATCTATCTAAACCGATCTTTCTTATCGTAGCATGACAATAAAGATATAAAGGCATCAGAACAGAAAGTCGCAATGCCAACGCAGAAAGGTCCAAAGCCACGACGGCCGCTTCTGCATGGCTCAATTTGCTCTCACCTATTCAAAAAGTGTTACGTAATATTTGATTTTTAATGTTCCAGTTAATTAGGAAACATATCTTATCTCCTCTACATATGTAGATATATGTGGAAAAAATAAAATCAGGCTGAAAAAAGGAGAAAAGAAAAGTAAAAAAAGTTTGCTATTTTGCCAACTTGTGGTAAAAAAGCTTATCGGAGACTAACGTCATTGCATGGATCATCTTTCCTTCTTTAACTTTTTTTTTCTTTTTTCACCTTTTCGACATTCTAATATCATATGGATAATCAATTTACATGGCAAGTTTCAATATGTTAACTAGAAACTTATACCTGATTTATGAATGCAATGTTCAAAAAAAAAAACTTATAAATGTCTCGAGACATTTGAAGATAATCCATGAAATTGCATTTATAATTAAGTTCTGTTATTTGGAAAAAAAAAAAAAAAACCTAAAACATTTCATAAGTTCTTGAGATTACTTTACCACTTGTAGGCCTTAGATAGATTTAGAAGCTGCAAAACCTATGTCTCCTTTAACTATATAATTAATTTATTTCAGAAAACAATAAAGAAAAAATAGAGGATATGCTTGATCTTTTCATTGCCTTTACCCCCAAGAAAGTGGCTTTATGTGTGTCTTGATGACCCATCCATGACTCATCCATTACCACAAAGGTCAAGTCTCAACGATTCAGAGTATGTTTTAACCGTCTCTTCTCTCTTTGTCTTTCCCTTTAAATAACCTTCCCATTACACGGTTTCATCATCACCATCACTCATAATCCCTCTCTTTCTCAAGATCAAGATTCAAGATTCAAGATCAAGATCACCACTCAATCCTCCAAGATGACAATGAGCACAGTCCACCAACAAGTTCTTGCACTTCCAGCAGCCAAGACTGCTCCATCAGGTTACTTGTCTGACCTAGCTTCCATCAATAACCTCCAAATCCCAACCTCTTCCAAGAAATCTGAACAAATCAAGAAAAAATATATTCTGAAAAAGAAGAAAACCGATAGCTTCACAAACGGAGATAGAGATCAAAACAAGTTAGGTCCCAAGCTGACTGAAACAGTCAAGAGAAAGCTATCATTGGGAGCTAAGATCATTCAAATGGGAGGCTTAGAGAAGATTTATAAACGTCTTTTCAGAGTCCACGAAGAAGAGAAACTCTTCAAGGCGTACCAATGTTACCTATCCACAACCGCAGGTCCCATAGCAGGCTTACTCTTCATCTCATCAAAGAAGATTGCTTTCTGCAGCGAGAGATCTATCAAAGTGGCTTCTCCTCAGGGAGATCTAACCAGGGTTCACTACAAAGTGTCAATACCATTGTGCAAGATCAATGGAGTGAACCAGAGTGTGGACACGAAGAAGCCATCTCAGAAGTACCTAGAAGTAGTCACTGCGGATGGCTTTGAGTTCTGGTTCATGGGTTTCTTGAGCTACAAGAAAGCTTTCATCTGTCTCGAGCAAGCGCTTTCTCTGAGCATGGAGCTATAACAAGGCTATGGCTGAAGAGGAAACATTTCATTTTTAATGAGGAGATAGCCTAGAAAAGTTAGACAATATTGTACAAACTAAATTTTTTTATAGCTTTAACCCTTTGGTTATCCATTGTTGACAAGAGCAAGAGACTGAATATATTTAGCTTCTCTCATATATTTTCCTTATGTCATAGTTTTCTTTTGCACCATAACGTGACCAAAGAAAATATAATGACATGAGTATGACCATATCATAATCTTGACCTCCAAGCATTTAGAAACTTTTGAGATTTACAGGATCATCAATCTTCCTCCTAAGACAAATAAAGCCAACAATGATCGAGGCTTAAGAAACCAGGAGGATTCTTCCATTTTAACAAAAATCAAATCAATCATAACAAAAGCTTTAGGATAACACACACTTTGCTCCATTGTATTACATGGAGAATCAGAGTCTTCAAGTACCTAGTGCCTGAACAAAATTAATATATGTGGAAATGACAATGCACAGGAGAGAGTGCATCAGCATAGCAAAGCCACCCAATCTACATGCAAAGAAAAGCAGGGAACCCTCCGATGACCAAATATTTCTTTTAGGTTAAGGCAAATCGTCACTCACATTTACCTTTTAAAAACTTTTTATACATTTTGTTAATGTTAAATTCGATCATACACACGTCAGAAAATAGCAACGATTACAGGATAAACTATTTAATTACATATTTGAATGTGACCCGTCTTTTTCTTTGCGCTCCCCTTTATTTATTTGTAACTTTTCTTTGACCAATCGACCATTTCCCTAATCCCCACCGAAGTATATTTTTTACTCATAAGTACGCGTCGACATACATATTGAATTGCTCGTATATTATAAGTCAAAATATCTTATCCGACTAAGGACATGGACCCCGAAGATAAAGCTTCAAATTGAATGGGTTGTGACTTGTGACGGTACAAATAATATGATTATATATATATAGTAAAAAAATTCTAAGATCTCTATGATGCAGAAAATTTCCGACTGATAAATTATACAAAATGCGTAGTTTTCAACTATTTGTTAGACCATTGGAGTGGGATGTTACCATAAGTATTATTATTGTAACCAATCATAACTACATTTCATATCCTTTACCCAAATAACCATACTTACATATACAACATTTTAAATTGGTAGAAACTACCTACTTCAAGTATGTCGTTGTGACATATATCCTTTCTGTTGGCGGAGGTAGTCGGACCTGTCGACCGGAGTCGCAGGTGGAACCCGGTGATGGACCGTCAGAAGCTTTGATGGACCAAAGGATACTTCTAAAAGAGGGAATTTTTTAATTGGCAGAAAGGTATCTCAGGTCCTGCACCAATCAGAAGGGAGTGACCGCTGGATCTTAGGCTGGGGGACCGGTGGGACCGAAAGCTAATGGCTTCTCAGTCCTTGAAAACGAAGAGGGGCAGATGGTCCACAAAGAAGAGGAGATTGTGGAGGTGATAGGCAACTATTTCCAAACGCTGTTTGAATCACACCCGGGAGATAGGGAAGAAACAGTACGCCGGGCCCTCAACCCTATTGTCTCTGAGGGGGAAAACATAGCTCTCATTGCTGTTCCGACAGCAAGCGAGATCAGAGAAGCCTTATTTGCGATCAATGCTGAAAAGGCGCCAGGCCCGGACGGGTTCTCGGCGGGATTCTTCCATACTCATTGGAATGAGATAGGGCCTGATATTATAAGGGAGGTGCAAGGATTCTTCGCGGGAGAGCCATTGCCCGAGGGGATAAACAGCACACACATACGGCTCATTCCGAAGATCTCCCAACCGCAGAAAGTCTCGGACTACCGACCGATAGCCTTGTGTAATGTTTATTACAAGATCTTCTCTAAGATCCTAACTAGGAGGCTTCAACCACTGATGGATAAACTGATCTCGGAGAACCAATCCGCCTTCGTACCAGGACGGGCCATAGGAGACAACGTCCTCATCACGCATGAGGTCCTCCACTACCTCAAAACCTCTAAAGCGGAGCAGCGGTGTGCGATGGCGGTAAAGACGGACATGAGCAAGGCATATGACCGGCTCGAATGGGAGTTTATCTCGCTTGTATTGGCTCGGCTGGGATTCCACCGAGATTGGATTAGATGCATAATGCAATGTATCACATCTGTTACATACTCCTTCCTCATTAACGGCTTGCCTAGAGGGAAGGTAGTACCGAGTAGAGGTCTCCGCCAAGGTGATCCTCTTTCTCCCTACATATTCATCATGTGTAGCGAAGTCCTCTCGGGATTATGCAACAGAGCGCAAGAAGAAGGCTCTCTCCAGGGTCTGCAAGTTGCTCGGGGCAGCCCTCGCCTGTCTCACATCTTCTTCGCGGACGATACAATGTTCTTCCTCCAAGCTGATAAGGAGAATTGTGCATCTTTAAAAACCATCTTGAGGGACTACGAGCAAGCTTCGGGACAGTGCATCAGCAAGGAAAAATCAGCCATCACCTTCTCCAAGAAAGCCCCGGCGAGTCTAAAGATTATGGTCAAAGCTCAACTGCAAATTGAAAAAGAGGGAGGAGCTGGAAAATATTTGGGACTACCCGAGCTGTTCGGACGTCGTAAAAAAGATCTCTTCTCCTCGGTCGTTGATAGGATAAAGCAAAAAGCACGGAGCTGGAAAAACCGATACCTCTCAGCGGCGGGAAAGCTGGTAATGCTTCAGAGTGTGCTCTCTGCAATCCCTTCTTATCCGATGTCCAGCTTCATGATGCCGGTTTCCCTATGTAAAAGAATTCAATCCGCGGTGACACGGTACTGGTGGGATCACAATAAAAATGAGAGGAAGATGGAGTGGGTGTCTTGGGAAAGTATGGCAAAGCCAAAAGCGGCAGGTGGGTTAGGCCTCCGAGACTTCCAAGAGTTCAATGTTGCTCTGCTGGCCAAGATTGGGTGGAGATTATACCAGAAGCCAGATTGCTTGCTAGGGAAGGTTCTCTTTGGGAAGTATGGCCCGGGGAGCGATATTCTGAACGCTAATCCTTCATCTACAATGTCGCATGGGTGGAGAAGCGTGCTATTGGGCAGGGACCTTTTACTTCAGAATCTGGGGTGGCTGGTTGGAAATGGGGAGTCGATAAACCTCTGGGATGACCCCTGGCTGAGCTTGACAAGTCAAGAGAGACCCATGGGACCTCCGAATGAGGCGCACGTGAAGCTTTCGGTCGCTGACCTTATAAACCATACAACAAAGGACTGGGAGGTAGCGAAAATTCAACTACTACTCCCAGCCTATGAAAACATTATCACGAGCATCAAACCAAGCCTTACCGGGACTCCGGATAAGCTCGTCTGGTTAGGCACAAAATCTGGGGAGTATACAACAAAATCTGGGTACTATACTGCAGTTAACAAAGAGGATAACATGGCGGGCGTGGCCATTGCTGGTGGATTCAAGTGGAAGAATAGCGTTTGGAATCTTCCATGCGCGCCAAAGGTCAAGCTCTTCTCATGGAAATTACTTAGAGGAGCAATCCCTGTGGGCGAAAGACTCGTAGAGAGACATGTACCGATAGACCCTCTCTGTAAACGCTGCAGCTGTTCGGAATCTATTGTTCATCTCCTGTTCCACTGTCGTTTTGCTCAAAGAGTTTGGCGCCTTGCCCCTCTTGCTACGACCCTGGATGTCAGCGGAACTATAGATTTGATGTCTAGCTGGGACAGCCTTTGCGCTCTCAAGTGCCTTCCCCCTGCAGGTATCACTACTGGATCGCTTGTTCCGTGGATCTTGTGGTCACTTTGGAAAGCTCGGAATAACTTTGTGTTTGAAGGCCACTCAGCCTCTCCTGAGGAAACCTTATCGACCGCCATAAGACTTGCAAGAGAATGGGGCGTGGAAGTTAAGAAAGACGATAACCCCGGCTCGAGACAGACTCCTTTGGAATTAGCTCCACCATGCCCGGGATCGCTGGTGGTAAGATCTGATGCCGCGTGGTCTTATGAGGCTAACGAGGCGGGTTTGGGATGGGTCATCTTCTCAAATGCGGGAAACTCCTCTTTCAAGAAACCAGTGTATCGTGTTGCTACACCACTGATGGCGGAAGGGCTTGCTCTCAGAGAAGCAGTTCAATCATGTGTGACCTTAGGTGTGAAAGCGGTGACCTTCCAGTCAGATTCGTCGCAACTAATAAAGCAGTGACAGGAGGGGTAACGACAATCGAACTCTACAGTGTGGTCGCAGACATACACTCTTTTGTTTCAGTCTTTGATTCGGTATCTTTCTCTTGGATCCCTCGAGAAAGAAATGTAATCGCAGATGCTTTAGCAAAGGCTGCTTTGATTGTGGCTGGTACTTTGGTGGTTGAGGATGCTTTCATAGCTCCCAGCTAACTCTCTTAATTAATCAATTTGTGTTTCAAAAAAAAAAAAAAACAGCTACTAAATCATTCATGTCACTAACGAATCATCCACGTTTGATTCTTTTCGATATACATGTACCGATATGATCAAAAATAGCTTAATACAATGTCCACTATATTTTATCATGCATAATAAATCAAATATATATATTCACTACAAGAAAACACAAGTTTTACGAGGGCAGTTTTCCTCGTGACTTCGTCGTAAAAGCAGTGTTACGAGGAATTAGCGAGGAAACCCATTTCGTCGTTATACGTTTGTCGTAACGCATATATCCTCGCTAATTCGTCGTAACGTAGCGAGGAAATAATTTCGTCGTAAAAGCGAAGAAGAATATTTCGTCGTAAAGACCACGTAAAGCTTCCACGTAAGGACGTCGCTAAATTTCCTCGTAAATACCTCGAAAGCCATTCCTCGTTAAAGCCACGTAAATAACTCAAAAGTAAATACTCGTAAAGTAAACGTAAATAACTTGATAGCTTTCCTCGTAAAGACCACGTGAATTTTCCACGTCATTTCCTTGTAAACATTTCCTCGTAAAAACCTCGTTAAGCTTCCACGTAAAGAAGTCGCAAAATAGCTACGAATTTACTTCGTTTCGTTATTTTACAGAAATAAAAAAAATTATAATTAAAAAAATAATTTAAATAATTTAAATTATTAATAAAATTAAAATTCTAAAAAAATCAAAACCAAAATATTTTATATATAAATAAGTTTTGAATTCATAATACAAGAACCGAAATTAAAAAGAACTAAGGATCGTTAACCGCCCGGTAGAATTCATCACTCCTCGCCGTTACATCCGCCTCGACATGTGAGTCGTCGGTTGGTGACTACCCGGCTCACCGAACATCTCTCTGTAATGGGCAGTAAGTCTACCTTTTAGAACCTGAAAAAAAAATTTAATTTTTTAAATTTCCGTCAATAGTATATTTTCCAACATTATCCACCTAATCAACACTAAATAACATAAGATCCGTAAACTTATCTAAATTCCCTATACTAACCACCTAATCTACCTAAACTAACCAAATTAGAGAGGAATTAGAGAGGCTTACCATTGCAACGAAACAGGGAGGAAGTGGAGAGGAAGTAGAGAGGAAAGAAAGAGTGAGCGCTCGGGGTGTATATATAAGATTACATTCCGTCGCAAATTCCTCGTAATTTTACGACGAATTACAGAGGCCCGTATTTTTTTTTACGACGAAACAGCGAGAGATTACAAAGGTCCGCGTTTTGTTATACGAGGAAGTTACGAGGAATTACAAAGGCCCGTGTTTTTTAGGTACGAGGACGTTACGACGATTTTGCTTACGTGGAATTACCGAGGAAAGCTTCCCTATAAATATACCCGTAACTCTCCTTCTCAACCCACACCCAAACTCCCAAATCACACCCTATCTCACTTCATACTCTCAAATCCAATCCTATTCAAATTATAAAAATTTGAGAAAAAAGGAAGAGAAGAAGATATTGGAATTTACGTTGGTGAGACTTAAGTAATATAATTGCTGGAAGTCTTGCCACATGTAAATCCAGTATATTTCTTCTTTTTCTTTTTTTTTTCTAGTTTTTACGGTACGAGGTGTTTACGACGATTTTGGTTACGAGGTGTTTACGACGATTCCGTCCTACGTGGAATTAAAGTGGGCCGCGTTCATCATTTACTTTACGTGGTATTTACGACGAATCTCTCCTACGTGGTATTTACGACGAATCTGTCCTACGTGGTATTTACGAGGAATTCGTCGTAAGTTCGACGTTAACATACGAGGAATTAACGAGTATTCCGTTTAAATCCCTAAAATCTGAAACCCCAAACCCCATATTCCTTATCTTCTACTTCATATATTCCAAACCCTATCTTCATTTTCATTCCAAACCACAATTCCTTATTTTCATTCACTCAGAGAGTCTTACGTGGAATTAGCGTGTCCCGCTTTCTTTATTTTTTTTAATTTCGTCGTAAACTCCTCGTGGCCTTACGACAACCTTACGACGATTTTGGTTTACGAGGAATTAACGAGTATTACGTTTAAATCCCTAAAATCCGAAACCCCAAACCCCATCTTCCTTATCTTCTACTTCATATATTCCAAACCCCAAACCCATCTACCCTTGAACCTCAATGTATTCTTTCACCTCAAACCTTATTTATAATATATTCCAAACCCCAAACCACAAGTCCTTATTCATAATTAAAATAAACTTTCACATTACCTTATTCATAAATCAAACTCCCATATTATCTTATTCATAAAACAAACTACATAAAACAAATACATCAATCGGATACATCAACATTCTCGTCATCACTAGAAACATCATCATTTTCATTAAACTCGTCTTCAAAAGCTTCGTCTGTGGCATCGTCGGTAAGATCTTCGTACTCGTGATTATGCGGATCAATGAGAAGGATGTCATCAATTTCTTGTTCAGGTTCCTCGACTTCATTTATCTGTTCTTCTTGCAATGGTGGTTCTTCTCCACTGATAATTCGTCCTCGAGGTGTAATTTTGATCACAGCTAACCAATTTATACCCGAATCTCTCACTCGAGGGTATCGAAGGAAGCTAACTTGGTCTGCTTGTGAAGCTAAGATGAAAGGCTCGAATTTGTTGTACCTTCGTCCACCGTTGACATCAACTACACCGAATTTGTTAGACCGAACACCTCTGTTGACGACGGGATCGAACCATTCACATTTGAAGAGGACGCATTTCAGCTTCAATATCCCTGGAAATTCGACTTCAATAATCTCCGTCAAGATCCCGTAGAAATCTATTTCCCCTTTCACACATATTCCATAGTTACTGGTCGCCCGCTGTCTACCATACTCATATGTGTGAAAAGTATAGCCTCGTGTGAAATTACGACGAAACTTAATTGGATGGCCAAAAAAAACGTGAGCTACCTACCAAGTTGGTGGATTCAAAATTTCCTCGTTAAGTACACGTAAAATATTTCGTCGTAAAGAACTCGCGAAGTTTACGTGGTATTTACGAGGAAATAGTGTTTCCTCGTAAAAGCCACGTCAATTTACAACGTCTTTACGACGAAATTGTTTTGTCGTTACCTTACGACGAAATAACGATGCTTCTCTTTTTCCACGTACTTTCCTCGCAAAATCAACGTACTTTTACGAGGATTATTTTTCCTCGTTAATTATCCTCGTTAAACTTACGTTTTCTTGTAGTGATTCATTAGCTTATATGTGTATACACAACCATGTGAATATCACATGGCTGACGAATTGATGAATAACATGTATACTATTTGGCATTGGCGGGATCCAATTCAAATGGATCTCCTTTGTGTGTGTGTTTATATAACTAATTTCTTGCTCTTTATATATTAAATAAATGTTTTGATAAAAAAAAATATTAAATAAATGAATTATAACCGATATTTCTTATCGTAGAGACAATGACATCAGAAAGTCGCGATGCCAGCGCAGAAAGCTCCAAAGCCACAACGTCCTCTTCTGCATGGCTCAATTTTCACTCACATATTCAGAAAGTGTTACTTAATATTTGATTTTACTGTTCCAATTAATTAGGATACATATCTTATATCCTCTGTACATATATATATATATATATGCGAAAAATAAAATCATGCTAGAAAATGAGAAAAGAAAAGTAATTGGAACATTAAAAACCAAATATTACGTAACACTCATATATATATGCGAAAATAAAATCAATCTAGAAAAATAAGAAAAGAAAAGTAAAAAAGTTTGCTATTTTGCCAACTTGTAGTTAAAAAAGCTTATCGGATAATTAACGTCATTGCATGGATCATCTTTCCTTCTTTGACATGTTTTTCTTTTTCACCTTTTCGACATTAATATACATGGATCATCAATTTGCATGGCATCTTCTAAGTTTCAATATACTACTAACTAGAAATCAAAGGTTGCGTGATATTTGAAGAGGATCCTTGAAATTGCATTTCTAAATTGTTCTGTTATTTGGAAAAACAAAAACGAAAACTTAAAACATTTCATCAGTTCTTGAGATTTTTTTACCAATTGTGTCCTTGCATGGATTGAGTAGCTGCAAAAACCTTTATTTTTTTGTTTCTCCTTTAACTATATTTTTTTTTCTCGAAAAATTAAAGAAAAAATAGAGGATATGCATGATCTTCTCATTGCCTTTACCCCCAAGAAAGTGGCTTTATGTGTGTCTTGATGACCCATCCATGACTCATCCATTACCACAAAGATCCTCAAGTCTCAACTGCCTCTTGTCTCTTTGTCTTTCCTTTTAAATAACCTTCCCACCACACAGTTTCATCATCACCTATCACTCATAATCTCTCTCTCTCTCTCTCAAGATCAAGATCAAGATCAAGATCACCACTCAATCCTCCAGATGACAATGAGCACACTCAACCAACAAGTTCTCGCACTTCCAGAAGCCAAGACTGCTCCATCAGGTTACTTTTCTGACCTAGCTTCCATCAACAACCTCCAAATCCCAACATCTTCCAAGAACTCTGAACAAATCAAGAAAAAAACTATTCTGAGAAAGAAGAAAACCGAGAGCTTCACAAACGATAATAGAGATCAAAACAAGTTAGGGCCCAATCTGACAGAAACAGTCAAGAGAAAGCTATCATTGGGAGCTAAGATCATTCAAATGGGAAGCTTAGAGAAGATTTATAAACGGCTCTTTAGAGTCCACGATGAAGAGAAACTCTTCAAGGCTTACCAGTGTTACCTATCCACAACCGCAGGTCCCATAGCAGGCTTACTCTTCATCTCATCAAAGAAGATTGCTTTCTGCAGCGAGAGATCTATCAAAGTGGCTTCTCCTCAGGGAGATAACGTCAGGGTTCACTACAAAGTGTCAATACCACTGTGCAAGATCAATGGATTGAACCAGAGTGTGAACACGAAGAAGCCCTCTCAGAAATACCTAGAAGTAGTCACTGCGGATGGCTTTGAGTTCTGGTTTATGGGTTTCTTGAGCAACAAGAAAGCTTACAACTGTCTCGAGCAAGCGCTTTGTCTGAGCATGGAGCAATAACAAGCCCAAGGCTGAAGAGGAAATATTTAATTTCTAATTAGGAGAGAGCTTAGAAAAGTCAGAAAATATTGTACAAACTCTTTTTTTGTTTAGCTTTAACCCTTTTGTTATCCATTGTTTACAAGAGCAAGATATTGAATATATTTAGCTTGATCCCATATGTTTTCCTTGATTCATAGTTCTCTTTTGCACCAGTACATGACCAAAGAAATGAAATGAGATGCTTCAAATATAATGAAATGAGTATATAAGACCATTACACAATCTTGATCTCAGATACATTTTAGAAACTTTTGAGATCCACTGGATCAATCTTCCCCCTTAAGACTAATAAATAAAGCCTTCATTGATCACAACAAACGCTTTAGGACAAACACATTTTGCTCCACTGTAATTACATAGAGAGTCAGATTCTTCAAATATCTAGTTCTGAATCTCTTTTTACTCTTGTGGAGAAGCAGATCTAGTGAAAAACTACACACACTTTACAAAGCAACTGAAGAATAATAAAGAAGCCAACACAACCAAATATACAATGCACAAAAATGTACTCATTGATGGACCATAAGCCATGATCACATTCATACACAGAGAGATATATAAAGAGAGATTACAAAGGGTTTAGGGCAGACCAGAGTATCCCAACAGAACATCTGGTTCAGTTAAACTTCCAGAGAAGTTAACTTTACAACATTTAGGGAACTCTAGGCCAGCCTCAGTACATCTTACCTCTGTCACATGAGGAAGAGACCTTACATCTATGTACTCCAGGGACTTACATTTCTCCAAAACCTTGCCTATCCCTTTCACTGTGATCCTGGGACAGTTACTCACCTTCAAAACCTTCAATCCCAAAACATCACCCCTCCCCAAATCCAGAAAAGCATTGTCTGTAACCTCTTCACAGCAACCAATATCAAGAGCCTCCAAGTTCTTGCACTGCTTCAGAATACAAGTAAGGGAAGAGTCAGATATGTTCAAGCACCAATCCATCCTCAGGCTCTTGAGGCTGTCTCTACAAGAATGTGCAAGTATCATGATAGATTCATCAGAGATGTCTCTGCATCCACCGATGATCAGAGTCTCCAGATTCTTGCAAAACTGAGCAAGAGACGATATAGATTCGTTACCAACTTTGTAACAGTCAAGCAACTTGAGCGTCTTGAGTGAATATGCACAAGCTTTGGCTACACTGGAAACTCCAGCATCTCCTACATTGCTGCATTTATTGATATCCAAGGTTTTTATCTTTCTGCATCCCTTCACAAGATCAGCAAGGCCTGAATCAGTGATGTTGGTGCAGCCTTGAAGGCCAAGAGCTTCCAAGCCGCGGCAGCACTTAGAGAGTTGTTTTAGAGACTCATTTGTGATGAGACGACAACCAGCTAGATGCAATGTCCTTAGGTCATGGCAGCCTTGTGCAACAGCTGATAGTCCTTTGTCTGAGAGCTTTCGGCAGTATGATACATCCAGAAACTGCAGTAAAGAAAGACACCTTCCAGTTGAGGCTAGCCCAGTATCGGTAATACCTGTTCCCAGAAGTCAAAATCATTACACAGAAAGATACAAAGGTAAGAAAACTATGTGCTTAATATTGTTTCACCTAGGCCTGCTGTTATTAACCGAACCAAACAGAAAACTTTGGTTTTCGGTTCAATTCGGTTAAGAGGTTCGGTTCAATTCGGAATTTAAATAAATTCGGTTTTCGTTCAGTTCGTTTGATTTTATAATTTTTTTGTATAAACTATACTAATCTTAACCAAAATTCCATACTGAACTAACCAAAATTCGAACTGAAATAATCAAACTTAACCGACTTTTAAAAATTTTAACAAATTTAAACCAAAATTTAACCGAATGAATACAAAAACTTAGGTAGAAATATTTGAAACTGTACTAACCAAAAATCGAATAGAGCAAGAAAAAATCGGCTCTATTTGGTGAGATTTAGACCGAACCGAACTAACGGAATTCCGAACTAACCCAACCCAAAAATCCAAACCCGCATGCCTAGTCTTCCACCATCATGACTACATATATAAGCTTTATCTAATTTCTTAATAGAAAGGTCTAGTTGTCAAAACAGATAGGCTATTACAGACCCTAGGATATTCAGACAGAACATCTAGTACTAAAGTAACATCCATAACAATACTGAAGTAAACAAAAATCTGAACATTAGAGATCAAATCTAACACATGTACTTTGGTCTATTCAATTCAAGAAAGAAGAGAACCTTTGCAGTTGTGGAGGTTAAGAACTCTGAGACACTTGAATCCGTCGGCTATGACAGTGAGGTCAGAATCAGTGACACCTGGATAAAACGACCTGGAGACTGACTGAGAGAAGTCCAACTCGACGATTTGAGTGAACCTGAAGGCGAGACGGCCAAGCAAGTGTGGACCAGCACGCGCCGCCAGCTTCTTCCGGTCTGTGCTCTGCAGGTGTAGCCACCTCTTGCAGACAAGACTAAACACTTCCTTGTCCTTGTCTCTGTCTAGCTTGGACAATACACATCTCAGCTCGTCGTCGGTTAAAGCATCATTAACGCAAACCGAAGCCATGATCAGCTTCTTCTTCTTCTTCTTCTTCTTAAAAGGGCATTGTTAGATGAGAGTTAGGAATCGTGTGGTAGCGGGAAAGCAACAAAAGGTTTTGTGAAGATGACGCAAAGATGCTCATCTATCCATGTTCGGTGGATGGGCAATTCAGGAATTTTAAACATTTGGTACAAGGAAGGATAATGTGTCTTTATCATTCACCACTTTCAATGGCGGTTAGTTTTGTTTGGTCAGTAAGAGACACTCCACCAACCAAAGTCAACTCTGTTTCTATATGGAGATTCCATGTCTCCACAACAACCTTACACGAAACTGGATGCTTCGTCACTAACTACAAGAGAAACAAGATGTTCCACCATCATCAAAACATATAATACTTTCTCTGCATGTTGACTTTGGACACCATCTTCATTGATACTAATACTTCATGTCATTTTGGTGCACTAAGAAGAACTGGTGAATTGCTTATAAAGGGATGGCTGCAAGTCGATTCAACCAAGAACACACTAGGGAGAGGAGATAGACTCTTTTTTTTTCTAACAACAAAAACGGAAAAGTTGTATTTAAATTTTCATTGATTCTTCTTTCTCACATCATGCCTTTTGCCTCTCTTCACACAGACATTTGCTTCTCTCATTGTCACTAGTTTTTATCATTTGTTTTCTTGAAAGTAGACAGCCCGCTAAGACTTAAAAGAATGAGCAATCTCAACATGAGTGTCAATACTAAAAGCCACTAGAGAAGGAAGAAGAATCCTCACGACGTGGTTGCAGCTTGTAGCTGTCTAACTCTCTCCGAGTTCTGCGCCGAAAGCAATCGGAGATGAAGTCTGGCCCATTAGGTGGAGTCAGCGTCAGAGACGAAGCCTGGCCCAATGATTCCGTAGTAAGGCCCATTTAAGTTAGTTTTGTTGGCGCGCCATAGTTCGTTACAGTTTCCGTTTAAACCGCGAGGTGAACTGGTAGAGAAGTTAAGTTAAAAACATAATTCGACCAAAAACATTCATCCTCAAAGGATTAACTGGTTTGCTTACTTGTCACAATATCATTAATCTAGTTTTTTTTGTGTTTAAAAAAATTAATTACAAATATCAAATTATTTACCATGAGAAACGGTTCTTAACTAACTGACTGATGATGAAGAAGCTCTAAGTTCATCTTTTTAATGTGTTAGCTTGCATTAATGTCTTCATAGTCTGAATATTTCTATAACTTTTTTAGTAATTAATTCTGTCTGATCTTTGGTAACATTTAATACGGGCATAGTAGATGGAGGTGAATGGGAGGCTATTTACTTACATGTGTGTCGGTCCAGAATGCAATATATATATATACAAATTAATGATAGTATTATGTATTATTATGTGCCAACCTATAGAAATTGTTTTTTGGTGAAAACGAATGGGACTGTATCAGTAATTGAGGTTGGGATCATTTAAATGATTCGACAATAAAAGGTACGGGATGTATTTGATACGAGGTGATTACTAAAGATCCCCCATCTATAATTATTTTTGCATTATATCATATAGCTGCGTGTTAATTACTCTACTACTTGATTAAGAAACAGAAACACTAACTTTTAGTTAAGATCTTTTCATTAATGAATTCTTATTTTATGGCAAAATCTGTTTCATTCAGTGATTAGAAAGTGCGACCTAACTAGTCTAAAAAGAAAAAACCTATCTAATTCGTGTATTTTGTCAACAGAAACCCATCTAATCACTTTGTTAGTATTCGCCAAAAAGATTTGTGACAAAATGGGATAATTTGTATACATCTTCATCAGATATAGTTATGATTTTTGTATCTGTTCACCAAGAATTATATTATAATACTGAATTTGTTGCCAAAATCAAAACAAGCTAGCATAAAATAATCAAAATTTTAATGTAGAAACAATTGATCATTATCAAGCGTGGTTAGCTTACAACTCTTGTACAACGTTACAATTAGAAACATGAATTATGGATCCATCTCTTACAATTTGAAAAGCTATTAAGCTCTTTTTCTCTAATTTTTGTAAAGAACTTATAAGCTTCTTTTATTTTTTGCTTAAGTTTTTTTCCCTTAATAGATTATCTATAAAACTATCATGTCGCCTTATAGTTTCAACTTCAACGGTAAAACTAAACTTGTACCTGACTAACGTGACAAACCTAACGTCAAAACACATGAAATAAATTCTTATGAAACAAGAAGGCAATATACAAGTTGAAGAGTTCAGACAGAGGACACAGCTGGTTTGTCCTCATGTACCTCTTAATCATCTCTCCTCTCATTCAAATCCAGACTCGAATTACACAATGCGTTCTCCAGTTCAAGTTCAGCAAAACAATCACACTCACGTACAATTACAAAGCTGTTGTCCATCATTATTATATATATTAGATGTCCCACACGGACAAATCAAATGTCCTTGGGCAATATATAAGTATATGGGTAAACCTTCACTCATGAGCTAGCTTTTGTGTGAGATAGGTCCATCACTAATATGGTATCAGAGTCTATGGTTAAAGCCCAACATATGATTTCCCACATAAACAGTTTCTTACCTATGTAGCATGTACAAGTGGCCCATATTGCTGTGGTATGTCAGAGATGTTGGGTTTGGGCTGTTTCCACTGGACCGTTTCCCACCCACATCTCGAGAGGGGCTATTAGATGTCCCACATCGGACAAATCAAATGTCCTTGGGCAATATATAAATATATGGATAAACTTTCACTCATAAGCTAGCTTTTGGGTGTGAGTTAGGCACATCACTAATAATATAAACCAAACATATACGTAGAAGCCTGTAACATTTTATTAAAAAACAAACGTGGTAATCGATCAGCTTACGCACCACAATCAATTGTTGTAAGTTGTAACACATTACACTATCAGAAACAACAACAAGAAACAATATAAATAAATTTATAATAATATTACTTTGACGACGGCTCTGCTTCACCGGAAAAAAACAGACAAAAGGGCAAAACCTCCACGGTTTCTTAATTGCCCTAAATGATGTACTAAGTAAATCTTGATCTTCCACAAAAAAAAAAAAAAACTGCATGAAACAAATCTTTAAGATAAGGTTCTTAATTAAACCTAACCCTAGTTTAGCTAAAACACTAACGATACTCTCACATAGCCCATGGGATCAATCAATCAATTTCTAAATACTACAACACACACATATCCCAAACTAAAAAGGAGCTCAACTTCAACGTGGGCCATCCTCTCTCCGACCCGACCCGGGAACTCCACCAGATAAAGAAGCAAGCAAGTTAAGATGACCCGGAAGATAATTACCGACTCTAGCTGCCGAAGCTTCACCTATTGCACCTTGTTGCTGTCGCTGCTGGTGAACAAAAAGGGCAGCTGCTTCTTGTTGTTGATGTTGTTGCAAGAACATCTCATGTGGAGCTCCGGCGGCAAAGCTCAAAACTTGTCCGAACTCTGGCCTCGCCGGAACAGACCAAAACCCAGCTGGTATAGCACCTCCGGAACCCTCTCTCACGCGTTTTCCAAGTATAAACGGTGAGGAACCTAGTAAAGGTTTATGATCTAGAGAAGACGAGGAGAAAGTGCATGTTGAGGTGGTGGAGAAGCTCGCCGGGGTCGTGCCGGTTCCCGTTGCGGCTATGATGGAAGGCTCAGCTTGACGGAGGAGCCATTCGATAGTTTGTCCGTCGGACTTGTGGCCGAGCTCCCTTGTTAGCTGGAACACACGTGCTGCGCATATGATTGGCATACGTATCCTCCTCCCTCTTCCGTCTACTTTGGTGTGTCGATCTTTCGCTGGAGCTTTCTTCACAACAAGAGCTCCCTCTGATGGTTGCTGTTGTTGTTTTTGTCTCTGGCGTTCGAGTATGTCTACGTTTGAGATCATAACTCCGTTGGTGGTATTAGACATGGTTCTTGGAAGAAGAAGGAAAAGGGAATGGTAGCTAAGCAGTCTATGACTCACTGAAACACATTCAGAGGAGGAAGAGGAAGGGAAGCTAATGATTGAGAGGCAGGAGCTGGTGGAAACAGGAAGGAGAGAGCACATGTGTGGTGTGGGTCCTTGTAACAGCTCATCTCCTTTTGTTTTTTTTTCTTGAAATATATTACTAAAACATTTTTTTATTATAAAATAGCACATAAGAAAAAGATCTAAAATATCATTAATTTAAAATTTTAAAATAATTTAAGTTTTATATTTAGGTTTGAGTTTAGTGATTAGAATTTAAAATTTATTATTTAGGGAATCTGAATGATTAAGATTTAGGAATTATAATATTTTAGTTTATTTTTTGCTAAATGAGTGACATTTTAGAATTTTTATACTATTTTTTGATAAACTTAAGAAAATATTATTATGGAGAATTTTTTTTTTTTTTTGCTTCTTATTTGTCATAACGCGGTGGACTTCACGCCGGTGGATATCTTGCGGTGGGCCAGGCACCGGCAGGAGAATTTAAGCTAGGTGGGTCAACCCGGCCCTTTTGCGGTTGGTGCAGGATGTTATGTGCATTTATAAGCAATGGTTGATTCTGGATAAGAGGTATTCTTGATCTATTACAACTCTTACCAAAGCCAAAAAAAACTTTTGATTTTAGGACGATTAATCCGGGTAGTGATTTTAGCTAATGTGAACACAAATTCTGTGGATCAAGATAATCTTTTGGATTAAAGTTGTTTACATGTAACTATTGAAGAGATTGCAAAGGAAACCATCAGTGAGGTCATTGATTGGTAAGTAGACATGGCAGATACGCAAGATCTTGTTATGTTGATTGTCTCATCATCGAGATTTTCTTTTCTTTATGACAATAATTTTATTAATGACCTACACCCAGAGCATTTTGCTAATATATTTCTTCAATTATTGTCGTATTTCAAACAGTAATTACATCCTAACAAACCACCATTAATCTTTAATTTTCTCAAACAAGCTTTTAAACTAAAAATATAATCATCATCACCGTCAAAATCACGAGTATACTTGCCCCAGAATCTATGCTCTTTCCACAAAAAAAATCCTTCTATTGTTAAGTTTCCAAACAAAAATCTCTTTGCCCTGTTGACTATTTCTGATGTTAGTAAACATTCATTATTTTCATCATATGCATGGTATGTAATGAATGGAACTCATCTATGTTTACGTAAACCGTTGATCTCTATTTGGCAATCTTGTAATACTTATGATGGCTAGTTAATCATATAATCAAGACCATATTATTCTTCTCAATTCAAACAAACGTTCCATGTCAACACAAACATACACAAAGAAGAAAGGCACTGGCTAATTAAAATAGGTAATAAAAGACAGAAAACGATACTTCATTGTTCATTTATTTGTCTCCATAAAGAAAGAGTAAATCTGGTCGAGGACTTATCAGATATTGGCCATTGGATCGTTTTGAAGATTAGGCTGAGCAAGGTGGAGATGGTAATTGAGATCAATCTCGGACGGATGAGTAGCAAGCTGAAGAAAACTGTTTGGTTGTTGTTGCTGATCATTATAGAACTGAACTTGCTCTAGAAACTGTTGATATTCCCCTGGTTTGGTCTCTATCCCACCTTGCTGAAACTCAGTCGTGGCACGATGCCCATGAAGCTGCAATATAGTTAACAACGGTATAGATAGAAGAAAATGTCATTCAATCGAAAAGCTGCAAACAAATGGGCATTTTTAGCTAGTGATTAACCAAACTTACCCAACGGTACATATTGTTGTTATCATCTTCTAGCATCCGCCTCTGATTATATGCGTAAACCATGGTATTGATCATTAAGAATTTTTTTATTAAATGAGTGATTAGAGAGCGACCTTTCTGCTTAGATTCTCCAACTGTTGTTGCATCAACTCATTCTTCAATATATTAACATTAGAGATAGAAAAGAGATTAAACCAAAGCTGTAATCAAATATAGTTTAAGAGAATATATTGCTATGATCGCATATATTACGTTACCTTACGCTGACGAATTTTAAGCACAGAATGTTCGAGCTGTTGCTCTAGTCCATCGAGCTCGTGTGGAGGAATGGAGGCTAGGCCATGTCCACGGTATAGACGCTGACGGAGCTCAAGCTTACATGTCTCTCTTCTTAGTACTTCTATCTCATGACAGAATTCCTCCTATATATACACACGAAAACTCCAAATTAAATGATTAATTGATTTTTGTGAAAATGCTATTTATGTTTTTGTGAATTGGTAAAACCAAATGAATATGTATGTTGTATATACCCGGTTGTCATTAGGATCAGGGAGTCGCAATCCGTTGGTCTGCAAGTATCGGTCAATGAGCTGAGGCATCCTATTTAACATTGGTAATTATGAAATGTGATCAAATTAGTATCTTTAACCTCACAACGTCAAGATTCCAATAATCACTGGAGGAACACAAGTATCATAGCTAGCCTAGTCCTCAAGATTAGGATCTACAGATATACTTTGACAAACAAAAACAAGAGGATCGGTATTCTGGCCATAAAAATTGGTTACAAGAAAACAAAATTAAAAGGTGTTATCACCTCTTTATTTAGTAAAATAAGACATCAATATAATAGCATACCTTTCTTCTCATTTTTTGACTAGGGCTATATGTGAATAAATCAGTCTTCTGGTTATGACTTATATATGAAACTTATAATTAGCACAGCTTTATAATTTCTTGTAAATACACAATACACTACAACAGAAACTGAGATCCTTTATGAAAAAGGTTGAACAAGAAATGTCAAAATCTCTGCAGATCTCTTTGTTCCGCAGATGTAGAATATATAGAATTTGACCCAAATATACCAATAATGATCATATATATATATATATATATATGCATGTACTCATAATACAAAAATAAAAACTGCTAGAATAAATTGATAGCATCAGGGATCTTAACTTCTGGGCCAAATTTAAATCTTAGAACATACTCCCTCTGTTTTTAAATGTAGGTAGTTTTAGCAAAAAGAGTTTGTTTCACAATATAAGTAGTTTACATATTTCAATGCACCTTTTTCATTTATTGGATATTGTGTGACCAATAAAATAATATTAAGCTTTTTATAATTGGTTGAATTAATTGATTAAATGATATATTTTTTTAGATAACAACTTTCTAAATATTTGTGCTTTTAAGTAAAACTACTTATAATTAAAAACAGAGGGAGTACTAGTATTCATTAATACCTGCTACTTCAGAAGCTAATGATGAAAACTATCTGTTCACAAGCACGAGGAGTATACCTCTCTCATACCCTCATTTAAATTAGACCAATATGGTTGACCAAACAAAGTAAGAAAAGATCAATACATACATGTAGACATGTGTGTATAGATCTATGAAACCCTAATTTTAGAGAAAGAGAGATAGAGAACTGGAAGAAGCTAACGTGAGGGGTTCGGTGCAGTGCTGGTAGAGCTTTCCAGTGGCGGAGAAGACGATGAGACCGATGTGAGCATCGCAGAGAACAGAGAGCTCATGAGCTTTCTTGATAACACCACTTCTTCTCTTGGAAAAGGTCACTTGCCTCGCTGTCCGATTCTCTATCTTCTTTATCTCTATCTTCCCTCTTCCCATCTCTCTCCTCTTTTTCTTATTTTCCCTTTTCTCTTCCTCCTGATTCATTTGTATCACATTAAAAATTAGGCCAACTTGAAAAATCTCTAATTTAACTACAAAAAAAAGAATCTGAAACCCTAAAGTCAATTACAGGATTCATTTCAGAGAGAATCTGAAACCCTAAAGTCAATTATTCTTGATTCTTGATGTGTGAATTTAGAGAGAGGCGAGAGAATGTGTGTGGGTGAGTTAGTGAATATATATACATATATAGAGAGAGAACTAACAAAAGAAAAGAGAAGAGAGAGCCTTTTTGTTGAGTTGTGTTCTTGGGGATCTGGAAATTGAGATCAGTAAACACTAGTATATGAGGTTGGATGACACAAAGAGGATAGAGATTTTTTTTTTTTGTCACAAAGAGGATTGAGATTAATGGTGAAGAATATGCTTAATCAACTTTCTCTTTTCTCTATATTACGTATGTAGCGTGTGGTTTCAGCTCACCATTTTCTAATCTCACCTCTCTTGTTATTCTCCTTCCTTACATATACACATCTATAAGTTGCTTTTGTAAATTGGAGAGTGCAATTAATGTATATATAAGGCTTATTAGCTATTTTAACATCGACAATGGTTACTGAGTTATGCGATAAACGTATCATGGTGAGCATTATACAACTAGTGTCGTGCTATGCCTTAATTTGTACATTTAACCCATATGTGGGTGTGCTAATATTGTAAAAATAAACGTAATATGTATTCCTTTTATTTTTATCTGTACAGTTAATTAACTAATTAAGAAAAAGAAGAAGAAGTTAAGCTAACAGAAATAAAAATAAGCAGTTTAATGTTAAATTGTTAATTTGTAATTAATTAGACATGTAATGGTAGTTTCCTTAGCAGAGAAGTCCCTTTTTAGTCAAATCTTCAACCACTAATTTTTGGATCTGCAATGCATGGCGCAATTTGTAAATGATCCCAAAATGGAAACTTCATGAAATTGTTATAAGGAAAACAAAGTTACCACAATGGGCAAAAGGCAAAAGAGAGTGAGTAGACAAATGGGAGAGGACAAAGTGTAACAATACTTGAAAGTGACTTCTTAGTTTTCTTCTTACCCACCTCCTAAGCGCCCTTTGATTTTTATCTCGATAATTAAGTCAGTTTATGTGCAACTTAGCTAGATTATTTGTGAAGTTTATATTTCTGTCAACCTGAGTCAATTCATTAACGAAAGTTGAATTCAAATCAGAGATGGCAAAATGATTTGAATTTTATAATAAACTGGTTACAAAATGATATATAGCAAAACAAGAGACGAACATGTGTTCTAAAAGTTCAAACACAAATATTAAAAAATTACCTTTATCTAAAATATACCATTAAAATTAAATTTAGAATGATTCAACTAATTATAAAATACACTATAATATAACTTTTATACAATTTTTAGTAAGTTAAAGGTTATCTAGAAAGTTGAAAGAAACATCAAAAACTTTCTTAAGCATCTTACATTTTAAAATAAGAGTACATTTTCTAGAATGAGTTTTTTTTTTGGGTTTCTTGGATGATTAACTATAGCTTTTATACTGAAATCAAGATTTAGTCTGAGCTGTACATTCAGATATTTGCATCTATATCCTCGAGACTCGTACATTATTTACATATCAATTGTTAGATCCTTGGCAATGGAAATTGGCTTGGTAGCTGTCGTCTATGCAATAACATCAATTCGACAGCCCTTTCTGAATAAATAAAAAAATATTAATCCGTTTGAATTCTAAAGTCTTTTCCTTTGAATTTTGTGTCAATAGGATTTTTAAGAAAGCAGAGAGAGAGAGAGAGAGAGAGAGAGAGAGAGAGAGAGAGAGAGAGAGAGAGAGAGAGAGCTCTTCTGTTCTGCCAGCGAGTCACAGTAAACATGTTCTGGTTTCTAAATTAGGAAACTAATGATTATAGAGGAAGAGTTGAGCCCAAAGCTATTTTCGTCATTCCAACTATCCAATCCCTGTGCATCCCATTCCTATACTGTATGGCTTGTCTACGTTATTTATATACACATACGTACATATAACATAGATGTAAAATGTGTTCAAAAGAAAAAAAAACATAGATATAATTATCGAGTATGTTCTTTATAGGGAAATTATGCCAAGTAGCTAAGAAAAAAAAAATTAAAAATCTAACCAAAATCCTCCTCTCTCTCTCTCCTGCTTTCTCTTCCTATCTCTCTCTCCCAAATCTAATTTTTTTTTTTGGTTATTTAGCGAAAAAACTATTCTTTATATAGAGCACTTCAATTCAGGAGTTATTATTAACTTTCTCAAAGAGTAATAAAATATAAAATACTAATAAAATATTATTGGATATCTCAAATTTTTAGAAATTCAGTTCTATAGTTCTTAAATAAGAAGTAACATAGAAAGTGCTCTTAGTAACATGCCTAAGCTTAACTAATTGATAAATGTTTTGATTATTCTTTTTGAGGCTTTCCGCTTACGTCAACTCTAAACAGAGAGACTAAAACGTATGGCATACAATTGCATGTTACAATGGGATGGTTCATCTGACATCAGCGTCTTTATTATGTGATCATTCAGTGATTACCATATTAAAGAGAACCTCGTGGATTACCATTGATTAACTAGGACCCAATATGTTTTATCTTTTGTTTGTCATCTTTAAAGTCAACTCATATTTCAGTTAGCTTCCTATATGAGTCATTTTTTGTACATTAATCATTCACATATTACAATTTATGTTTGTCTGAAGTGTCATTTATAACAGTATAATTGTTTTTTTTTGTTGGAATAAATCACTACGCGGATATTTTGTTCGTTTGTATATTAAAGAGAACAGGATAGTTTTGTGAACTTGATATGTCATCCGTTCATTATTTAGTCCTACTGATTTGTATTCATATGATTAGGTTTTGTATCTTTTCCTTTTGTCAACATTCTTAAATTTGTAACACTTACAAGACATAGCATATCATTTAATTAACTCAAGTTTTCTACCTTGGAATCAAAACATTGTCGAATAAATGTGATAACATATCAAACCTTTGGGATAGTATAAAAGTATCAAAAAGATGATATGAAAAACAATTAACAGCTTTACTAGTATATTTTTATCATAATTTAATTATCGTTGGTATTCCGCAAACAATTACTTTTTGAATTATGCTTAGAGAAGCATTAACAAAATACACAGTATGCTAGAAAACCAGAAAACAAAACTGTATTTGTTGCCACAGGTCCAGAACGTCATATGTAGGCTAGGCCCATTTCATATTTGTTACGGTCCAATTTTTTTTTTTTTTTTTTTGTAACGCCGTTACGGTCCAAGATAAATTGAACAAATGATAGTTTGGAACTAGACGCTTCTAGTTCTTGTCTTCTAGTGTAACTAGTTCAACTCCTGTTTCTAGAGGTTCCCAAATATCTCAACCGATCAAGAGTTCCTTTCATCTCCATCGCCAAAAGATGGCTTCCTCGTGGAGAAAGTACGAGACCCGAAAGCGAGACCCAAACCCACAAAGCGTCGCTCTTCTCGTCATCGATTTACAAAACCACTTCTCCTCCATGGCCAAGCCTATCCTCCACAACGCTCTCACCACCATCGACATCTGCCGACGCGCCTCCATCCCCGTCTTCTTCACGCGCCACGTCCACAAATCCCTTGCTACTGACACCACCATGCTCGGCGAGTGGTGGAACGGCGACCTGATCATCGACGGGACCCCCGACTCCGAACTCATCCCGGAGATCAAACGTCAGGTTAACGGATCAGACGAGGTCGTGGAGAAGAACACGTACAGTGCGTTTCACAACACGTGTCTCCAGGAGAAGCTGGTGGAGATTGGTGTGGAGGAGGTGATCGTGATTGGTGTGATGACGAATCTGTGCTGTGAGACGACGGCTCGTGAGGCCTTTGTCAGGGGTTATAGGGTTTTCTTCTCGACGGACGCGACTGCTACGGTTAATGAGGAGCTTCACGATGCAACTCTCATGAATCTAGCTTATGGCTTCGCTTATCTCGTCGACTGTGATAGGCTCCGGCGTGGGCTTTTACGTAATTAAACAACAATAGTACACTTTATGCTCTTTCTTGTTACTTTCTTATATATTGTCTTCTAGATATGTTGTACTTGTATCAAAGTTACTTTGTTAGTTATTGTCCTCTTGATATGTTGTACTTGTATCAAAGTACTCTTATGTTTTTTTTTGTGAAAGCAAAAGTACTCTTCAATCACATAAATGTTTTTTTTGAACAACACTTCACTAAGACCACCTTCAATAATAATTTTTAACAAAATTCTTAGCATTAAACTTATTATAATAATATGTAGAACCTTTTATATTTAAAAATATGTACCAAATTAATTTTTAGTTAATGATTAATTTTCCACAGATTTTTCACTGTACACGGATCTCATCGCCACGTGGAAATCTGCGATTGGCTTTTTTTTTTTTAATTGAATAAAAAATAAAAATAATAAAATAATAAAAAAACTTACCTTGGTTAACGAGAGAGAGTATCTAACATAAAGAAAATTGATATATATATATATATATATATATGGAGAAATTCGAAACAGAGGAGAGTATCAGGCGTTACACTTTATTGAATTTGATGTATTAACATTCCCAGATGTGCATGAATCATGAATGCAAACACGATATGTAGCCATAATTCTTACTAATTTCTAATTTTATAGCATATGTTTTGTTCTCCATCCTTTAAATAGATTTGATATGTTCTTGCATTTTGTATATACACTAGCTAGTTGTGAAATAGTTCTTGGTTTTTGTGAAAGAATCATTTAAGAGTTCCTGCGGTTATTGTAACAAAGAAGTAAAGCGAGATAAGCCTTATATACAAGTCTAATTAATGGCATTTGTATTTGCTTAAATCGGTTTATTAATTTTCTGAACAATTATAAAATAATCTGGAGTAGTAGAGAAATAATCAAAAGGGAAACGTAGGAAGTTTCTTGTTAGCAAGAAAATGGTGAACAAGCTGAAGAGCCTCTCTAGGTTTGAAAGTCGGAACTTGGTGTCCCGCTCCTCTCACAGTCACAAACATTAGCCCATCGTACTCCACCGTCCACCCGCCAACCTGTTGTTTATTGGTGTACCAAGGTGTCCAGTCTTGGACGGTCTTAAGACCAAGCTTCTTTAATGAGTATCTGGTTGCGGTCACTGGGATTCTTCCATCTGTATCCCCACTTTTTCACCAAATATTTAAAACTAGTTATCGCCAATTTTCCGTAAATATTCATACATAAAAAGACCACTATCAAGGAGCAAGTGTTATGTACCTGAAAACCCATACTCGTAATCCGGCTGAAACAAGTGTTCTCAAGGTAGGAAGCATGGAAGCGGGAGCGTCAGCCCAAAACGAGATATGATCGCTGCACATATAGTTATAACCATGCATATTGGTTTATAAGATCGAACAATAAGTATCATATAACTAGAACCATATACGGTAGATTTCTATTTTCATTATAATTAAAATATGAAACATATGGAACTTAACCGGAAACATGTTTGAACATCATGATAATACCTGCAATGAGTCCAAGGGTAAGAGAGGTTGGTGACATTAGCATGAAGTGCCTCTTGAACATCTCTCCTGTTCATATACTTTTCTGTATAGTCTGATGCACATGGATCGTACCCGGCCGCCATCTTCCGCCATCCCTCCTGTATATCATTCAATTGTATGTACCACTCAAGTTAGGGACAAAGATCCCACATGGGAAACTGGAAATGATATTAACTAATATATAAACAAGATCAGTAAATCAACTTATAACAGTTTTAGGTTAGAAATTCATCTAACTTAACATGCAATCCGCTACAAATTATGAGTGAAAATAAAATATATACTTACATTGTTTTTTTTTTTTTGCCAAGGATGTGAATATCATATAAATATGAAAGAAGTTTGTAAACTTTACAAAAAACTAAAGCCAGACTGGGTGCACTTTGGCAAAAAAGAATAAAAACAAAGTGAAACCCATATGAGAAGAAGATTTTCTAGACATTTCTTAGCCATGATAGCATAAGTGTTTTGAAGCTCTTCTTGATTTTTTTCTTCCCCAAGATCGTGTCTCTGATGTTGCGGTCTATGAGCTTGTAGATCGTTGGAGGAGTTGAGGAGATTCCCTGGTGTAGGCGTTTATTCCGCTCTGCCCAAATGTTGTAGATAGTTGCATGAGCAACCAGCTTCTTGAGAATCAAAGGAGTAGTGGAGTCCTTTAGAGAAATCCATTCAACAAAAGAAGTCCAAGTCATGAAGGCTGAATGTGTATAGCCCAACCGTTGAAGAACCAGTTTCCAAATCTGTTCACTGATTTCACAACCCAGAAGAAGATGATCTCTTGTTTCCAGAGCTGAATCACAGAGACAGCAGCTTGTAGAAGTCCCTAGACCCCAGCTTGATAGTCTTACCCGTGTAGGCATTCTATCATTATGCGCAATCCACATGAGGAAGGCGTGACGAGGCGTGGCCATCTTGAACCATACACTGGTGGACCAAGAGACTAACGGTGCTCTGTTTCGAAGCTCTTCCCAAGTTCGAGAGGCAGAGTAACGAGGCATAGCATCACCATCAATAACCCAGTGAAACACATCATCATCTTGAGAGAGTGAAGGAAGAATAATACCCGTGAGATAAATTTGAAGGCTTTCTGCAGCAAGAGATCGAGCGCCTCTCAACCGCCAGCCATTCTCATCACAAGTATCAGCGACTGAAGCATATAAAGGAATGCAGAGTTCTCTAGGGCCCGAGTCGCCAAATAATTCAATCAAGCGACCAAGAGGCGTCCAAATGTCCCACCAAAAACTAATTTTCTGTCCATTCCCAAGATTTGCTTTCAAAAAGTTTGAAGCTATAGGGCGCAAGTTCAGTAGAGATCTCCATGTCCAAGATCCTGCCTTTTTAGCTTCTAAGCTCCAGAAGCTTTCATCTCCAATTTTGTATTTCCTGATCCAAGAAGCCCACAGTGACGGGTTTGGTGTATATAACATCCAAATAAGCTTTAGGCAAAGAGTCTTGTTCCACGTCTCAAAGTCCCTGAGCCCCAGTCCTCCTTCTTTTTTTGGTAAGCACACTGTACTCCACGCAATTTTCGCTACTCCTTTGCGAGTGATATTTCCAGTCCACAGGAAACAAGAGCACAGACTCTGGATTTGTTTGATGCATCCTTTTGGGAGAACAAACGCAGATGTCCAGAAATTTATGGTACCATAGATAACCGAAGAGATCAACTGAGCACGACCAGCATAAGATAGCTTCTTTGTAGACCAAGCAGTAAAATGTCCCTTGATTTTTTGGAGCAGTGGTCTGTAGTTGGAGATCTGCAGCTTGCGATGCATAAGAGGGAGGCCCAAGTAGCGGACAGGCATTGAACCGAGGTTGAACCCGAGACTAGTAAGGTCAGTAGTTTCAGCCTGATTCAAGCCTCCAACGAAGAGTTCCGTCTTGTCCTTATTCATTCTTAATCCCGACCATGTGGCAAATAACTCCATAGTATCAACAATGTTTTCAAGGGAGCTTTTCTCACCATCAAAGAATATCATAATGTCGTCAGCAAAAGCCAGGTGCGTAGCCTCAATCTCTGATGTATTGGGATGATAGCCAATGTCTCCTACTCTGAATTTTGCATTTAGCATTTGGGAAAAGACCTCCAAAGCGATAACAAAAAGATAGGGAGATAGCGGGTCTCCCTGACGCAATCCCTTTGTTCCTTTAAAATACCCACAAAGCTCTCCATTCACTGAAACAGAAAATCTGGTGGTGGAAATACACTGAGAAATCAGTTTCCGAAAGTGAGAAGGAAAACCAAGAGCCTCTAGCGTGTTCAAGATAAAATCCCAGTTGATCGAATCAAATGCTTTTTGCAGATCAACCTTCAGCATACATCGCTTTGAGATATCTTTCCACTTATACCCAGAGACAAGCTCTGTAGCTAACAGCACATTCTCAACCAGAAGGCGCCCCGGTACAAAGGCTGATTGAGAAGAAGAGATGAGCTTTGGCAAAGCTGCTTTTATTCTGTTCGCAAGAAGCTTAGAGGCTACCTTGTAGACAGTATTGCAACACGATATTGGCCTAAACTCAGTCATCTGATTCGCATTAGGCTTCTTGGGGATCAGGGAGATGATAGTCGAGTTCCATTGCTGTAGGAGACAGCCTGTAGTCAGAAATTCTTTGATCGCTGCTATCATATCCGTCCCAACCACACTCCAGTTCGCTATGAAGAACTCCGCAGGGTAACCGTCCGGGCCAGGAGCTTTGGACTTTGGAAGAGCAAAGAAAGCTGTCTGAATATCGAGATCGCTGAAACCTGCATCAAGGAGACTCACAGCCTCAGGAGAGCAACGAAGAGGCAGGAAAGAGGCGATAACAGAAGGAGAAGGAGCAGCTGATGAAGTTGGGCCGCCGAGAAGAAGAGTGTAGTAATCAACAGCATGCTCTTTTATGTCCTCAATCCTATCAATAATAGTTCCATCCCTGCCCAGCAGAAACACAATTTGGTTTTGAGCTTGCCTTGATTTAATTATTCTGTGATAATATGCAGTGTTTGAATCTCCATCGACAGACCATTGAACCCTCGATCTCTGCTTCAGAAAGGAATCCTCAGCCTTTGCTAGCACATGCCAACGGTGATGCGCATCTCTCTCTAAATTAGTAGCAGTAGGCGATGGGTTATCAAGAGAGTTTGCTTGAGCAAGACAAAGATCCGTGAAAGCTTCTTCAACCCGTTGCTCCAGATGAGAGAAGTGTTCTCTACTGAAGGATTTAATAACTCCCTTAAGCTCTTTCAACTTTTTAGAAACTCTTAGCTGATTAGTACCATGAAAATCCAAAGAGTTCCAACAGTTACCAAGGATCTCAACAAAATCCTCATGCTGATTCAGGTGAGCGAAAAATTTAAAGGGTCGTTTCTGCTTTGGCCTGTGTTGGTCAAGAAAAACACAGCATGGAGAGTGATCAGAAATACCCGGAACTCCGAAGACTCCAATAGATTCCGGAAATTGCTGGAGCCAAGCTGAATTAGTGAGAATTCTATCCAGCTTTTTTGACACATGTCCATTGGACCAAGTGAAAGAGTTCCCACAGTAAGGAAGGTCAAAGAGAGAGCATTCGTCAATGCACTCCTTGAAGTCCCTCATGCCCCGTGGGAAAGAGAATTGGTCAATCTTTGAGTGTTCTGAAGGATCTAATATTTCATTGAAATCACCATAGATAAGCCACGGGACGTTTACCAGCTGCGGAAGTGAGGAGCATGCTTCCAATTCTTGCCAAAGCGTGCGTCTCTCAATCCTGCAATTTGAACCATACACACAGGAGATTGCAATTTCATTTCTGACATTTGGGAGCTTCACAAGACAAGTAGTCATTTGACGTGAGCTCGAGATGATTTTGACTTGAACAGATGGGTGCCAAACAACCCAAATTCTTCCGATATCCGAGTGATCGTAATTACTGTGAAAAGACCAACCCGGTAGAATAGAGTTCAAAATAGCATCCGACTTAGGTAGCAGTACATGTGTCTCCACGAGACCACCAAAAATAGGTTTATTCTTCCGCATCCATTTCCTAAAACCCCTCCGCTTTACAGAATCATTTATTCCTCTTATATTCCAACAAAAAAGATCCATATATAAGAGGTAAAATTTAGAGGATTAAAGGGCCTCCTGCCCTAGCCTTTCCTTTTAACTGTTTCTTCATTCTTCGAGAAATGACTTCGATGTATTTATCATCTCCGTCACCCGGATCCTCATCACCCGAAAAGTTACTACCATCAGAAACATGACCAGATGAGATGGAGTTTTTTGAGGAATAAGGGGTTAAATCAACGACAAGGCCACCTTCAACCAGATCATTAATCTCGACAGCCAACGTCTGGGAATGAAGATTCACATGCTGAGAGTGGTGGCTGATAGGAGACACTGATCTTTGCCTGTTCTCCAAGGACTTCGAGCGCTGTGGAAGTGAAGGAGGATTAGTCCGTAGTAAAGGAGAATTAGCCCGAGCTGGAGTAGACCGCTCTGAGGGAATATCAGACCGTGCTGGAGGGACAGAAGAAGAGGCCGTCGCACCCTTGTTCTTATCTCCCACTGGTCTGTAGACTTTTTTTGTCTGAGAGACAATTGGTAGAAGGCTTTTTATAGGAGCCTTTCCTCTTGCCTTTTCGCGGTTATATCTCGAGCAATCAACCGTTAGGTGCTTGACAGAGTTGCAGAGAGTACATGTCTTAGGCGCATCCTTACAGCGGGAGATGGTATGACCGACTTTCTTGCAAAAGGAGCACAATGACGGCATGAAGGGGCTAGAAACAGATATGCGTCGAGTATCTCCACTCTCAAACCGTGCATTGACAAAGTTTGGGAGAGGCTTTCGAGGATCAATAACAGTGTAGACCTTTGCCACTTCAATGTCGATAAGTTGCTCCGTTGACGGATGAAGGCAAACAGGGTGGCCCACTATTCCTGCAATTTCTTGCAAAGCATCTTGGTTGAAGAACTGAAGCGGAACTCCTCTAAGCTCGAGCCAAACCGGCACCATCTCGAGCTCAGGTTTAACCTGTTGAAGGCCTGGAGACCACTTGGCTACAAACATCGTTTGCCCATCGATCTGCCAGAAGTTCTGAGCAAGGATGCGTCTACGGGCATGAGGACAGGGTACACGGAAAAGGAAAGCTTGATTATCCATCTTCGATACCGTGATGTCTCTACGGTGTTTACTCCAAATTCCATTTACAATTGCATGAACGGCACCCCGGGCAGGGGCGTCGTTGTAGAACTGACCAAGGATAAAGCATTCCCAGGCTTTTTTGTTCTTTTCAACAACTGCATTTGGAATGGTAACGCACGGTTCACCAGAGTCCAGCAAGAACGGCTTCTCCTTCGGTTGAAGTTTTATAGAAGCTTCCTTCACAAAACCTTTCCAGAGTTCTGCAGGGCTGGGACTCGATAGAGGAACAGTGGACTTTGCAGGAGAGGAACCGTTGCTGGTCATTCTATCCTGAGAGGATTTCAAGTCTGTTCCCGTGCCTGTGCGAAAAATCTCCCAAACTGAAAACCACTTCGTTTCACCTCCTCCGTCGCCGTCTACGGCGCCGGTCACCCCCTGCGGCCATGGCAAAAAAGAAGCCACCCAAAGGAAAGCCACCAAACCGTTCAACCACTCACCCCTGCTCTGCCTCTCGCTCCACCTCTGCGTCCAAGCCTCGCACTGTCTCACCACACGCTGCTGGCTCCGACTCCGTTACTGGAAAGGTCGATCCTGACTTTTCCCCAGTCAAAGATGCCCAGACTACTGCTACTGTAGTGGATCTGGCCATGGAGATTGAAACCCCCAATCTCGAAAACCTAGCTACAGAATCGAATGCTGTACCTAGACCTACAATTCCCGACACCACTGTTGATGCATATACTTACATTGTTGGAGACGAGACGGGGCCGAAAGATGCCTCGAGCAGCAGGAAGGTGGCGGCTTCCGGCGACAGAATGTGAAATGGAGGAGTTCTCGGTGGTAGGAACACACCTCGGAGAATAGAGACTGTACATGTCAAGAATCTTGTATACATCAAAATACTCATCTAAAGCTCCATCACATTCCTTGGACACATGCGCTAGTCTGAAGTCGCAGTGTTCATTCACTCTCTGGTACAATCCATCTGATATCACTGCGTGATCGTAGGCATAATCTATCATCCCTTTTTGATCAGTTTCATCGTCCAACAATGCATTTCCTATCTGCACATATATAAAAGTCAATGTTATCATGACCTTAGTCAAATAGTAAACTGTAGCTAGTGATTAATGATTGATTAAAGAAAATATCTGACCATTAGACCCTTGAGGTTAATGAAATCTTTCTTTGGTGCAATCTTGTTTTGATTGTAGATGAGCTCCGAAAGTTGAGGAACGTAATGGCCTAATTAATTTCATGCAAATATACGTTACAAACAAAAATTATATGAACTTATTTATATTTGTTTTAATCACTTTAATTAATATTTACCGGCATAGCTTTCTCCGGCGATGTAAAAGTCGCGAGACTTGTACTGAGGGAATCTCTTGAACCAATTGACGAGGAAGTTGTACGAGTCGCTAGCTGGTTAAATTATACATAATTTTAATGTACTTACAATTTTTTTTACAATTTTCATTAGTAGAGTCATGTTATATAAGTATAATAGAACCTGTGACGGTGTCGCCGAGTTGACTTATATCACGGCTTGTGTTAGAGTAGGAGAATCCAACTCCTACCGGCGATTCCAAGAACAATAAATTTGCCGCTACATATTATATTTCAAAAGTATTATTTTAATTGCAATGATGAAATATAGAGTTGAATATATATTGAAAAAGTTGTAGACATCTATACCTTTGTTCCAGCTATATGGGTTTAGCCTGAGATTAGGTTGAGTTGAGTTTTGAGGGAAGAATGGTCCGAGTTCTTCTGATGCTCCAAATCCGACCGATGAACATCCCGGTCCTATTTAAATTTTTACCATTGAATCCATCTCAATATAATATTAACTGAAAGCCAGTTACAAAAAAATATATATACTATTAACTATTTGATTACTATGTACTATTTTGGATGTTTTGAACTTTCAAAACTTAAGCTATATATCTTGGCCTACTCTTTCACTTTATTACTTTCTGTTCAGTATTATTGCGTCGGGTCCATCTAGTTTAAGGGGTTTGTTTCTTGTAATAATAAACACACAAATACAAAAATATTGAGGAACTTTTAGGGCGTGCATACGTGCATGGACCATGTGTAATGTTTCGAATCATAACGAAATGAACAGTATAAGTTTCATGTAATTGACTTTTTATAGGTAGTAGTAATCTTATAGTAGATACATAACTTTTTGTGTCAAAAACTACTGTGTCTTAATATTAAAGTAAAGGGCGCATGAGCCCACGGGAGCCTACAAAAGCCAAAATATATGGAGTTGTATATATGCGTCGATCGACATAAATATTACATCCATCACATGCATATGAATCCAATATCTATACATCACATCACAAAACACTTATTTTATAATGCATTAAACGCTTTCTTATTCCATCTATAAATTAATACCTATATATTTTCAACCAGTTTTTAATTAATAGTAAGATATACAAATGAGACTAAAAGTGTATAAAGAGAATATCATATTGGATCTTGTAACAACTAACAAGCATGTGGAATCATTGCAAGCTTCCAAATTAAAGTTGAACCAACACAACCAATACTCATCATGATCGTCATGATAATAATTAACCACATATGTTTCATTGATTTTGATATCGTGAATAATATTACTGTTAAGAAGCTTCACCTAATATTCCCTCTCAGTTACCTTTTGTCTCCATGCATACAAATTTAAAGGACCACAGTGACAGTACATACAAATCTTATTTAATTAATTACCATCATGTTTTAGTCCACATTCAGTTTACCTAAGCCATATTATTCTACATACAAATAATACGATACACATGTATATGTGCTCCCTTCAAACAAAACAATGTGATCAAGCTAATAATCCAATATATAGTTTCCTTTCAATTTCAAAATATGATGATCACTATCATGCATAGATTAACTTTCAATTAATGAAATCACAATGTAGTGATGTTTAGATGCCCCAGCGTGTTTACTTTTGTGGGTGGGGTTTTAGTCTGGTCCAGGAAACTCATTACCGTGAAAAAGGTCTGAAAGTTTCTAAATTCAAAATCATAATTCAACTCGAAAGGGTGCAAGTAGATGAAATGCACAAGAAGCATGATACACATATAGTGAATTTTTTTTTTTACCTTTTTGGGGTTTTAATAATAAAACTATCCTTTCATCACAAGTTTTTTACACCGACAATTTACTAATACAGCCGTGATACCGAGACTCCTACAGAAAGAATCCAAAAAAACGAGTGGATGTGAATTAGTCTTACCTCCATTGAGCCAAAGAAGAAGAGGTTTTTTGTTTGGATTATGAGTGGCTTCAAAGAACCAATAGAATAATGCTCGTCCATGTGTCTCATTCACCGTTACATAACCGGCGTATTGCCGAAATTTCACCGGAGGCTGTCCCGGAAGCTCCTTCACTAGATCAGCTCGTTGCGCTGCCAAAACCCTAGACCGGAAACAACCATTGTCGCCGTCCTTGTCATCGTCGCTACAGAGCTTTGCTGCTAATGACGAGCCAAGAAGACAGGACACAAGAAATAGGACAAGAACAGAATGCACAACATGATGAGAAATTCTCATTTTTTTTTTACTTTATTAATGTTTGTGCTCAAATCATATAAAGTCGAATATAATGTTTCCTGTGAATTGTGAAGTGACTGCGCAAGCTTATATAATGTGGTGAGAGTGAGAGAGAAAGAGAATGATTTCAAAGACAGATAAGAACACTCTGTAGACTCACTGGATGGTAACCATTTCCATAAGATAAGACATACGAAAAGAAAAATCAAAATCTCAAAAAGTAAGGAAAATGAAATTTTATCTTTCCAGTTTATAATAATACTATAAATAATAATAATATTAGCACTTCTTATATATAAATAGAAAGGTTTGTTACAATTTGTTTTTGATAATAGGTTTGTTACAAATTAAGTTTCCTTTTTTATAGGCGTTTCTCTTTTTGTTTACACTAGCTAGAGGTAAAATATCTGCACATGCAACTTGCGCCTTCTATTTTATAACCGTTTTCACTTGAAATTTTATAATTATTCATGCGTATTAACACCATTATTATAAGATAAAGACATGTTACCAAACAAAAGAACCAAATGGGCAATAAGGAAGATACGACAGTAGCAATTATATCGTATAAATAGAAGTTTGTTATAAGTCGTTTTTCCCTTTATGGGCAATTAATATATTTTTGTTTATACTATACATTCAGATGCAACTTGTGCAATATGTCTGCAATTTATGTAAGGAAATTTAAGAATGATATAAACTAAAAAGATAATATAGAAAAATGTGAGAAAACTAGAGATAATGAAGTGATTGGTCAATGAATTGGAATAGAAGGATCCAAACAAAAAGCAGAGGAGAGCGAAGAAAGTGACGGTTCATAAGATTATCTTATTAACAGATTTGACCAAACACTCTTATATTTACTTCTCTCATGTTCTTCCCCCTTAAAACTAGCAACAAGCAAGCTATCTACATAATATTTATATTACAATCTGTGGAATTGTGATGTATGTGCAAGTAAAATATCTGTCATACTACAAAACAGAATGTTACGGCATTGATTGCGTGGTGAAGATTCAGTTTCTGTGATATATACGTCATATAGGTGTATCCACATGTGGTTACAAGAAAAGGTGCATCTACTTGTATGTACCCATAATATCATATTTGTCTAAACAATCAGAGCATGATTAGTGGCAGTTTATCAACCAGTCTCTACACATTAAAAATAGAAAAGGGTAAAAAAGAGAAAGATGTCTATTTATTAGTAGTTTGATTTTTCTTTATTATTTAAATAAATATAAAAATATGTGAAAGATGATAATAAAGAAAAATCAAACTACTAATAAATAGACTTCTTTAGGATATGTAAGCCAATACTGATGCTCTTAGAAGTGAAGAGACATTTGGATGTTATAATTTACTATGTATAATACAATGCTTTTATAAAAAAAAAAAATTTTTGTAAGATTTAATTAAAAAGTTGAACTTACTGATGACGAATAATATTTTGATAAGATAATTTTGCTTACAATATTGTTAGTTTTCAGACATAATCTTTTTATTATTAACAACAAAAACATATTAAAAAGAACAATAACACACAAACACTACGATGTCGTATTAGTACGAAACAGAGGATGAAGCTCAGAAACAGAACCGGAGAAGTTTAGCTCCATCTTCTCCTATCCTCCTCTTCGTTAACGGCACTAATCCGGTCGTCTCTTAGAGTTAGTCAGCCTGTAATTCAGCAGAAGCTCCTCATCACATAACTCCCTTGTTGCCACCAAAACCAATGTCTTAAGAACCGAAGCATCCAAACCATTGCTACCTGCTGTCTTAAACCAAAAGCTTCCAAATCTCTTCAAGAACATCTTTGGCCTTACAAAAGCCTTGGAGTGGCTTGCTCAACGCTTTCCATAACCTGTCTGAACCATTTTCTATTATTTTGGTGTGTGTTTTAACCACGGGTGCGTAGGAAGTACCAGTCCATAGTTCTCAACATTCTCCACCGAGACCCAAGGCTGAGCGTTTATCACAGTCCCATCGTACCTTGTGATGAGATAAGAGTTGTGTGAGTCAACCTTAGGGTACCCTGGAATGTACCTGTAGAAGGCAGGGGAGTAGATAACTCCAGGGTAAAAGGCTAAGACCGTTCCAGCATCTGCTTGGCTTTTGATGAAACAGCCTTGACCAGCGTCTTTGTGAGGTGTAGCCCATTTGATCAAGTAAATGTCTATAAGACCTCAGCTAGTTTCAAAGGCTTTGTCTCAGGAACAACTGTGCTGAAGAAGAAGAAGAATCAGTGTGAATAATATGGAAGAAAGTAGTGAAGATCAATGTTCAAAAAATCACTAGACAGTAACTAAGCATTTTATAGAAGACTAGCGATTAGAGGGCAGTATATGAAGCTTAAACATTAAGGAATTATTTGATTTATTTTATATATTTTTATTTATATTAGATATTTTAGTTTTTGGGTTTAGTTATAAATTTATTTTGATGAATTATATACGACAAAAAAAAACTGAATAAATTTGTGGATTTGCACTAACATTATTGGTTGATTCAACATATTAAGACTGATTTAAACTAAGTTAGACCGATTTCAACTGATTTTAACCGATTTAAAACGGTATAAACCTATTTGAGTTGTCTAGACACTGACTACATGGGTTAAGATTATAAAGCTCACAAACTGAAACACTTAGGGAGCTTATCTTCAGCTGGAAAAGTATTACCCCCACCAATGGCGAAAGTAAGACCGCTCTGACGAGGAGGAAGAGGGCTTGCTGTTTTGTGGTCCTTACTCGTTCTTGCTAAATTCTGGATGAAGGATCCCGCCCATCAAAGAGCAGAAGTTTTCAACTAGGTAGTGAATGTTCTCTTGAATTTGTCTCTGCTGCTGAGACTAGGAGGTTTTAACCAGCCATCTCAATGATCTCCTCTGCATCTGTCTCCATAGCTTCTCGTCCCAACCGATTAAAGCTAACGCACAATTTTTTTTTCATAAGCTAGAGTTAAATAAAACAAAATCAAGAACTATTGAGACAAAAGAGCCAACCTTGTATACATAAACAGCTTGTTAATGTCTGCTTCAAATTGGAGCTGCCTTGGGTTCTTGGCAAATGTAAATACTCTTGGCAAGAACTCCAACAGCCTAAAGTCCAAAATCTCAGTCAGCAATGTCTGAACTCTTTACCAAAACCCTGCAAATCCCCCTAAGATCTAACAATGATCCCATGAAGCCTCTCAGCAACTGACCAAAAGAGAAACTTCATAAGATCGAACAAATATTAAGCCCAATGGCGAGAACAGGAAAACCATAACTAATGACGCTATAAGAATGCCCAATGAAAATGAAGAATTGTTATTTTCTATAGATGATACCCTCATTTTATTTGACATATTTGAAAAAGAAAATTAATCAACTTCCTCGTAATAATAATAATATAAAAAGTGGTAACTTGACGTGAAAAAATAATACAAAAAGAAACAAACGTGGACGAAGCAATGAGCTAAATATGATTAGAGGTTTAACTTAGGTTACCCGTTATCAACCACTTCTCATCCGAATCATTTCCCAAAACCAGTTCACAGTTTTGGTCAAAACACACAACCTTTTTTTTTGGCAAAAGAATCAAAAATACAATCTAAAACCTATTCCTCTATTTAAACCTCCCAGAAAGATTCAACCTATTGAAATTCCCAAGAACATAGCCAATGACCTCAAAACATCCTACTTAAAGTGCAAGAAAAGTACTAATACACACAGGAGAATCAAGAAGCCGCAGGAATATAAAGACACAACATCTTTCTGCTCACCAAATCAAACCCTATTTTCTCCTGAGAAAACCACAAGAAACTCATGCAATATTCTTCACCCCACTAGCTAAACTCACCACCTCCATTGTTTATTAACCTCTCTTCATTCCTCTCTCTCCATTCTTCATCATCTTTTTCACAATGAGTACCAATTCTTCTTACTATCTCACCTTCAGTGACGCTTTCTCCTCCCACGAGCCTCTTGTTTCACGTAAGCTCTTTCTCCTCAGAAACGTCCAAGTTCTTGAGCTTCTTCTTGCCCTTTTCGCATTTATCGCCATACATTCCTTGCGCCAGAAGAAACACTACGGTCTTCCTGTATGGCCCTTTCTAGGCATGCTTCCTTCTCTAGCTTTTGTCCTCAGAGGAAACATCTACGAGTGGCTAACCGATGTTCTCCGTCGTCAAAACGGGACTTTCCATTTCAGAGGCCCTTGGTTCAGCAGCCTCAACAGCACCATTACTTGCGACCCAAGAAACGTTGAGCATCTCCTCAAGAACCGTTTCTCTGCCTACCCTAAAGGCTCTTACTTCCGAGACAACCTTAGAGACCTTCTAGGAGACGGTATCTTCAACGCGGATGACGAGACTTGGCAGAGGCAGAGGAAAACCGCAAGCATCGAGTTTCATTCAGCTAAGTTCAGACAGCTAACAACTCACTCCTTGTATGAGCTTGTTCACAAGAGGCTCTTACCAGTTCTTGAAGCTTCGGTCAAAACCTCTTCTCCTATTGATCTACAAGACGTGTTGTTGAGGCTAACGTTTGATAACGTGTGCATGATTGCTTTTGGAGTCGATCCAGGATGTCTTGGTCCAGACAAACCTGTAATACCCTTTGCTAAAGCCTTTGAGGACGCGACAGAAGCTGCGGTTTGTAGATTCGTCATGCCTACTTGCGTGTGGAAGTTGATGAAGTGTCTTAACTTAGGAACTGAGAAGATGCTAAAGGAGTCAATAAAAGGTGTGGATGATTTTGCTGAGGAAGTTATCAGGACGAGGAAGAAAGAACTGTCTCTTGAAGGTGAATCCACAAAGAGATCTGATCTCTTGACGGTGTTTATGGGTCTGAGAGATGAGAAGGGAGGTAGCTTTTCAGACAAGTTTCTTCGTGATATATGTGTGAACTTCATACTTGCTGGGAGAGATACTTCTTCTGTTGCTTTGAGCTGGTTCTTCTGGTTGCTAGAGAAGAATCCAGAGGTGGAAGAGAAGATTATGGTGGAGGTGTGTAAGATTTTGAGGCAGAGAGATGATAGTGGAAATGGAGGGAAGATAGATTATGAGCCTGTTTTCAGACCAGAAGAGATCAAGAAGATGGATTATCTACAAGCTGCTTTGTCTGAAGCTCTTAGGTTATACCCTTCAGTTCCTGTTGATCACAAAGAGGTACTAACTTTTACCTAAATCTGCTATGTTTTTACTTCCTAATTACTATTTGATTGCTTATCAGAAAGCCATTTTGTTTAAAATTGGAAACATATACTTTCGCTGCATTTGAAAGAATAATATTTTAAGATTTTCACACATATTAACAAAAATTAAATACATATTTTTATCTATGAGGAGTAGTTTTAAATTTTAAGTTTTATTTGGTTTCAAATAAAGCTTATCATTCATGTTTTTAGACTTTCATTTATATTTATTTGCTTTTTTTGTGACAAAAAAAGAAGCAAAAGAACTAATTAAAATTTTGAAATATCAACTCTCAAATACAAAAATAAAATTCAAAATATCATATTTAAATACGGAGGGAGTATGGAATTAAGAAAAAAACTAATTGCTTGATTAATTACTGTTTCTTTTTAGTACTTCCTGATATTAGGTCGTATATAAAGCCATTGGATGACCCAAAAACTTTAATATGCTATCATGTTTGGTTACTTATGGTTACCTAATCAGTAACCTATAGTTATTATGAAATTATTGGGAAGACAACTAATTAAATATGCAGGTATCTTTAAATCATTTATTCATAGAAGAAATGAAAAACTACATGTTTGACTTCTTGGTCACACACAAGAATGTTATGTTTTGCTGTTTCCCCATGAAACCTAACTACCAACTCGTTCATATTAAATGTACATGATGCTAAAGTACCTATCACCCGTGCGCGAGGTTACTATAGAGTAGCTGAAATTAATTTATTTGTTACTATTATTATTCAGGTCCAAGAAGATGATGTATTTCCTGATGGAACAATTTTAAAGAAAGGAGAAAAAGTTATATACGCAATTTACGCTATGGGTCGTATGGAAGCTATTTGGGGAAAAGATTGTCGTGAGTTTAGGCCAGAGAGGTGGCTAAGAGATGGGCGGTTTATGAGTGAGTCGGCATATAAGTTCACGGCCTTTAATGGCGGTCCACGCCTTTGTCTAGGCAAAGATTTTGCTTATTATCAGATGAAATCTACTGCAGCTGCAATAGTTTACCGGTACAAGGTGAAGGTGGTGGAGGGTCATAAAGTGGAACCGAAGTTAGCTCTTACAATGTACATGAAACATGGCTTGATGGTGAATTTGATCAACAGGAGTGTCTCCGAGATTGATCAATACTATGCCAAGACTATTGATGATGGTAATATTATTTAGTGTTTAATGTTTGAGATTTGTTAATTAGTTAAGATGGTGACCATAAGAAGATTGTTTACTTATTTTTGGATCATTTGAATTTTAAGCTATTTTTCTTTGTTTTCAATTTGGTAATTCGATGATGTGTATAGTCTATTTGGGTTTTAGCGTTTGGAAATGAGGAAAGAGGTTGTTATGGTTGGTAACCATTTTATTGCTAGGAAAAATAGTTGGTAGGGCTTGTAATATCATAATAAATTTATTACTTAGAATTTTAATCTATTTTTATGAGTACAAGAAAATTTTATTAGGTATACTAACATATTATAATCAATATTTTTATTAACAAACTGTTCTTCTTCGGCAAACAAAATCGTTAAGAAACTAAACGGTTTTTGGTGAAAACTATCCTAACTTTATTCTGAAAAATAAAGTGATGGATGAGTATAGCTTTAACATATTGATCGATATAGCTTTTAGATATGTTTACATAAACTTTATTTATTTATTTATAAAAGGTTTTACATAAATTTAGCATTTAATATAGAAAACTGTAAATTTGGTTGAATCAATACTAAGCTGTCTAGAAATTTATCAAAGAAAAGTCAATATGAAACATGGAGTAATAATAAAAGAGAGAAAAGAAGACAGCATTTGAATTAATGAATTTTAAAAAAATTAGGCAAAAAAAAAAGAAGACAGCATGCGAAACTCTGGCGATGTAGAAGCGTGGACACGACCATAACTAATCTGTAAAGCTATCAGATCGAACGTAATCTAAAACGTCGTCAAACTTTAGGATTTATTTTCAATTTCTTAATTTCAGTTGTCATTAGTTTAATTATGGAATATATCATCTGAAATTTACCAGGATATATAAGTTCTAATTATTAAAAATGATTGGACATCAGTAGTACAACAATCATTCATAAATTGGTAGACTAGTAACAAAATATTAACGTTACATTCCAATTATAAAACTTCTATGTTTTTGTGAAACAAAATAAGTTACACTACTGCCTACAAAACACGATGGTCATAAGAAGATACACATAGTCTATTCAACTCCTAAGGCTGCACGATCTTAATACTTGGAAGCATGTTAAATGAATATACATTCATCGCATTATCGAAAGCGTGCGAACACAAACACAATCTGTTCTAATAAATAATAAAACAAATCAGATAATTCCAACTGTTCAGAATCATCACCAACCCTTACATAACAAATATTTCATTTCTCAATCCTTCGACTCAACTTCAATGGGCAAACCGGAGAGGAAAGCCAGAGAGAAGACATGCTCTTCTTCGTCGTCTTATCTTCTTCGCTGCTTCGGTATTTCCCGGAAAATACACTCTCACAAACAAATGCTAGACGACGGCGCCGGCGGTCAAGAGAAGAAGAAGAAAACAAGGAGTCGTTGGTTTTCTCGAGCGACAGCATTCCGTGTGAAAAACTGCGAGATCACAACGACGACGATTTGTGAGACGAAGAAACATAACTTGACTATTGAAGATGATAAGCAAAACCTGTTTCGGGTGATACGTCAAGTTACTGATCCGAAGAACATAACTGCCGTTGGACAACATGAAACGAAAGAGGTATTTATTCATTACTATTATTTCATTCTTTTTTATTTTCTTTCCCAAAACAAAATAATTTGTTGTTCTTATTATTATATTCCTTTTCCTAGACAATAATTTTTTTCTTACTCTTATATTCCTGATTTAGAAAAAAAAATAAACCACAATTTTTTAAAAAACATTGTTATTATGTTGTGTCCCAAAGAAGTTGACAAGTTTTTTTCACATTCCACATAAAAACACGAGTCAGCAAAGAGACATAAACCCGGAACCGTTGACTTTATCAGGATACGACATGTGTTGCGAACAGGCATCCGTTCGTGTCGGGAAACTCGAACCGACTAAACCTGTCGGGTCCGGGCCAAATCGGGAGAAAAGTTCTCGGGTCAGAAAAGCATCGCGGGTTGACCCGGTGATTGGGATATCAATCATAATGCTAACGCTAATGATCATGTTGATGTGGGGACGTTTGTGTGCGGTTCTTTGTACATGTACTTGGTGTTACTTTCTCCCTCGTCTCAAACGCAAACGCATTGATGGCGGTAAAGCTGAAGGCAAAGATGTTTTGGATTTGAACTCTGCGGCTTATAAGAAAAAAATCGTTTTGGATGGATTTCTGGTACGGCAGCAACGCCGCGTTTTGATCTGACCACGTTTTGATATCTTTTCTAATTTTTGTTTATTTATTACTATTGCTTTTTCTTAGTTGTAATTTCCGTTTATTCATTGCTTTTGTACATGCCATAACAACTGATATTACTCATTCATCATGCATGTACGCACATTTCTATTTACATTTGTCTATATATTGTACTCTCTGTTTCATAGTATAAATAGTTTTAAAATGTTTCGTTTATTTCAAAATATAAACTATTTCCACATTTTATGCAACTTTCGTATATTATATATTGTAACATATCTAATTTATATATTTAATGATACTTTTCTAATAGTGACAATTTTCTTAACTTTCGTGCTTTTAACTAAAACTATTTATATCATGAAACATAGTGAGTCTTGTTAACACCTTTTGACGTAAAACCTTTGAATTAACTTTTACTAACGGTGCAAATATCCTATGTAGATTGATCTATTGATTATAACTGTTGATTACAAAGCTATTGATTAGTCTGGTAAAACAACATTTTCTAGCATAATATACCAACGTTTAATTTCAGACTTCAGTGATCTGGCTTTAATTTACTTTGTCCAAGAATCTAAACAATGAAGGCCGTTCTGAGGTAATGGTCGATCTATCAGTGACGAAAAAACTAACCTCACAACCTGAGAAACTCGATTGATAAGAGGAGACAACAATCATCTAAAGCCTAGTAGTTCCCACCAAGACCTGCAACTCTCAGCTCCCGAACCAATCTCAGAATCTCAACACCTGAAAAAAAACACCACCACAATAAACAAGCATTTTCTAATCCGTGTCCCTATATGTTCTTCGTAGTTCACTGTAAGAAAACAACGAGTACAACAACAAGGGAAGTTTCTTACATCAAGCTTTTGTATTATCCGATCAAGACCACCATTGCTACAGGTGAGTTATCAAAAGGCTGTTGTGAGACAAAATTCACTCAACACCTTCAAGAGATGTTCTCGCAACTGAAGTCAGCACAAACACAAGCATACACAAAAATAAAAAAAAAGCTAACTGTACATGGCAGCTTGATCTGACAAAATCCACATGGCCAGACACAAGAATAAGTAAACTCGACCAACTGCTGATGCCAAATATGTAATTCTCTCCGGTGAATAATACTCTTAGCAAAGAAAATTCCCATATACTGCTGCTACTACTGAATACCCTCAAAATAGCCGACTAAAGTATGTTTCCCAACAAGAATGTACTTAACAGAACAAGCAAGAAGTAGTTTGACAAATTACTCTACGGAGGGCAGAGAGAGACCGCAACAAAATAGCACTGAATCACAAAAAGTTAAGACCGTCACTGGAGAAACATAAGTGTTCCCACTTTTCAGATCAAAGCAATACACATAGATGCAAAGGGGGTACCGCCACAAACATATAAGGCGTGCAAAAGACTACTTTTTTTAAAGGAAACAGGATTTTATAGGGGAATTAGCATTGGATTACTGAAAAAGTGGCAAAATGGTTATCTTAGACCAGAATTAGTGATTAGGCCAATGCGCCAATTATAAATCTCTGGAATAATCAAACGCCACAAACCAAGAGACATATTTGTCAAATAACACATAGTTGAAAAACGCTACACCACTTTGAAGATATATATATATATATATGCAAGAGAAAATATTTTCTCAAAACCAAAGATTATATCTTGAGCAAAGCCTAAGAAAATAGCACACATATTCACATGTCGTACCCACATGGCCATGACCACGACCACATAAAGAGGCAATTATGTAAACGACTCTTAAACACGACACCGTCGTCAGGTAGCTGCAAGAACATGCTTAGGAAAACAAGTTAAGATGGCTGTTATTTCGAACACACTGACATAAGATTAGCTGGATGTCTCAAGCTTAGCCCCAGAAGAGAAAGACATGAGAACAAAAATTTACTATAAAGAAGAAGAAAATTTTGAAGCTGCCACATGCATGGACCTAAAGGGACTGTACTTATCCAAACAACAATATACAGATTAAGCAATAGGTCTCGAGTCTGGGAACTAACAAAGAAGCAAACTCTGGGAAATTCTTGCAAATACACTCAATAGTCAGCAAAGATTAATCATGAAAGACCCATTACATAGATTAGAAAATGAATCATAAATATAATTTGACTATGAAGTTAAATTCATTTAACCATTAAAAGCTTTGTGCACATTGTGACTGGCATAATTACAGGACTGAGAAACAGAAGTCCTAACCAATTGTAAAAAAAACCCTAATCTGTGAGAAAATTGATCCCCCCGATACAATTGTCAGGAAAAATTATAATTTACAGAATCCTGACAAAAGTTGTTTTGATGCCTTTAGAAGTGAAAAAGTCCTTCATAGAAGAGAAAGTTATATAACTGTTAACTGTTTGATGACAGCACTAACTTAATTTTAGAATTTAGAAACTCAAACCTAGAAGATTAATCTTGTTAATGATGCACTAGAAGCTCCTTTTTCCATTGATATTGACAGGAGCAGACCAATGAAATTCTACCTCTAACCTCAAGCTGGCCTCCAGCAATTCGCCGTAGGCATGTCTTGCCGAGATGGTAGCATCTGGGAAGCAGCATGACCTTAAATGGGCAAAATTAAAATAATAAGGCAAGCATAAGTTTTTTGACAGTGTCTTTGAGAATCTGCAATCAGATGCTAACGTTTGCATGACCTTAAATGGGCTGAGATAGTCTTACCTTGAATTGTAGGGACGGCTTGTAAGTTACTAGCAGAAGAAGGCTGATAGCTCATTGCCACTGAAGGTGGCCGAAAAAAATCTGGTAAAATTGCAAATAAGACAATCAATCACAAGGATAGCCATGACACAAACACACAAGCTGGAAAATCATGATTAACAGATGTATCCCAATGCTCACAAGCAATCATGTAAACTAATAAGATTCAACATTTAAGAGAGTATATAAGGTATCAAGTATCTACATACTGTCTGTGGCTCTAGGAAGGCCTGGATGTGAATTTCTTCCAGGTATCCAGGCACCACTCTGGTTTTCTGCACTACGCCCATTTGAAGACATCCGCCATGGCTCCTCATTTCTAAAACGCCGTCCATCATCGCGTTGAGGTGGGAAAGAATAAGGATGAGTGTAGGAACGCTGGGATTGTGACTGAACATGGCTTGGATAGGGAAAATGACTGGACGGTGCTGAAGGCAGGTGCCTAAGCATAGGTCTTTGGGACAGAAGAGTGTTCGGTTGAAACCGTTGGTTCTGTGCATCGCTGTTCCCAAATTCTAGTTGTCTGGAGGAAGTAAATGCTGAAGGCTCTCTGGAGCTGTAGACTCCTGCTGGAGAAAAATTAGATGACTGCTGCACGAAAAATTCAGTTTTTCCAGGCCCCTCAACATGACTTCCACGTAAAGAACTTCCAGGCCCTTGGACAATTTGATCACCCTGCAAATGGTGCCCAGGAGTTTTAACATAAATGATAAAAGAGGAAAATGTACATTATGAATTTGTGTAGCATCAAACAGAATAAATCAACGAACTTACAGTGAAAATGGTACATTGGTCTTGCTGCATAGATCCTAGGTATGTTTGATGCGATAATGGATATGCTGGAGGAAAGCCTAGTTGAAGTGGTAACTGTTGATGGCTAGCAATGGACTGTTGAATTGTTAACGATGGTGGTAAAGCTATAGATTGTGCAGGCAGTGGAGGTGGAGGTGGCGGTGAAGGTGGAGGTGAAAGGGGCGGTGGTGGTGGAGACTGAGATGGAGATGGAGGAGGAGGTGGGAATTGTGTTGTAGGAGGTGGTGGTGGCAGCAATGGGGGAGGAGATGAAGGCGGAGGAGGTGGGGATGGAGGTGGTGGAGAAGGAGGTAGAGGAGGGGGAGATGGAGGTGATTCTTGAGGCAGGGGAGGAGAATCCTCTGGAAAAGGAGGCGCCCCAGTTGACTTTTCTGCAACTGGTTCCCTAGCATCCAGTGACTGCTCCTTTGTCTCATTCTCACAGAAAGTCGAAGGTGCTACATCTTTCGGCTGACCAAAAACATCTTCCATTTTAAGTTCACGATCTACATCCTCCAAAACTCGATGAGGTCTATCACTCAAAGTATCACGTGCTTCCAAGTCTTCTAAAGCATTGAAAGGTTCACCAGATGATGTGTTTTTCGCATCTTGTGGTATTGGAAGATTTGGAAGATCGTCGTCATCTTCTTCATCATCTTCAAAGGTACGAGAAGAGAAAAACCCTGGCAGCTGAATAGTTGCATTGCTGCAGACAAAAAATTGGCAAATAAGTTTAGTAACACTCGAAAGACTGATACTAAACTCATTAAATAAATAAATTGACTTTGCCTTTTCTTTTGTAATCACCATATACAAAGCCCATAGAGTAAACTACTAAGCAAGACAAGCGTTTAGCATACCTGCCATACTCATCAACAAGCATCCCTTCCATTTCTCTGATAGGATCATTTACAGCACGCTCAGATCTGGAAGGACGTCGTATGGACAACCCAACAGTTGCATCATCACTAGAATTTCCAATATCATCAATATAGCGACGCAGAACAGATTCAGGGAAAATTTTCCTATCAAGCCACAACCTCAAAACCTACAAAAAGGCGAGGGCGTCAATGACTCCAGCCAACGAAAATGCAAAGATAACCTCAAAACGAGCAAATAGTAAAAGTACCTTGAGACATTTACGACGGTTATCACGAGCATCGGTCCCTGGTGGGGCAGCAGCACCTAAAAGACGTGGCAAAGCAGCTTGCACTGTAGGAACGTATGAAGCACCAGCAATACCTACAAAAGAATTCGCAAGCATCATTAATTATCTATAGGAACAAATATATTCTGATAGCAAACTATACCAGTGTACTCCTTGAAATGCAGTCAAAAACAATAAACAACAAAATCCAAATACTATTAGCAATTCAGGGAAATGAAAAATTGAGAACAGGTAGTCAATACCTTTTTGGTTGTGCGAACACTGGGTGATAGAGTCAACAAGAAAGAACAGATCCACTTTACGATGTAAGTGAGCCTCATTTTCCAACTTTCGTATGAGAAGTTCCACCACCTAGACACAAACAAATTTCTCAGCTAAAGCAGTTTACGTAGCAAGCTAAACATCCAATAAGTTAAGCTTAGAAAACGCAACTTAAAAGTGACTTTCACTGTGCAGCCTAACACTAATTTTGTTGACAGCCTTAAGACAGAACAAAAATAAAAACAACCGACCATCATACCTCGCTAGCAATCCCGTACTTGGCACAATCAATTGCTAGGCGCGTAGCACGTCCGATACTTTCTTTAGTTCTTGATAAGGTCTCTATCATGCCCTCAAAAGCATCCCGAGAAACAGCAGCATCAGTGCCACCACTAAGTGAACCTCCAACTGACTCATGCCCTGAACTAAGTTTTCTCTCTTCATTATCATCAGTCTCATTTTGATTTCTTGATGAGGACTGATGCTCATGATTTGATGGAAAAGAGTCTTGTTGATGTCCTTGAACAGCGACAGGCATTACGATGGCCGCAGAAGCTGAAGCATTCTGAACCATAACTGGGCTATGACTCCTCATCTGTGTTTCACTGATGTTTAATAAACTAGAATTCAAATTCCCAAAAACTGAATTTTGTGAATGTGCTAGTTTTCTTTTGGCCTGTGCAGCTGCAATTAGATCCTTCATAGATGCAGCCGAATCTGGGGTCCTCGCTCTGGTGAATGGAGCACTCCCATTTTCTCGATTGTAATCAACCCTGCATTATTAGAAATAACTATAAGCGACAGAACAACAAAACCACAAAAAGATAACGGATAGAACGTGGCATACATAACAGCAGACAAGTCCCCAGAAGTGTCTTTTGAAACAACAGCATCACTCAGACGTAACGCAGCTTTTGAAACTACCGTTGGCTTATCTCCAACTGAAGCTGGTCTGTGTCTCTGATTTGCTGGCTGAGATTGGGAAGGGCTTACTTTATCAGATCCCACAACTGATTCCTTACCAGACTCACTATGAGGCTTCTTTGCATCCGAAACTTTTACAGATGGTTTGGCAGTTTTATGCTGTCCTGCAACGTGCTTGTTAGGTGACACCAGCTGAGGAGACTTCATAGGAGATTGCAAAATTTGCTTGACATCCTTTGCCGGCAACTCACTGATGACTTTTACCACGGGTAAACTGTTTGTAGAATTCTCCACATTATCTGATAATACACGTGAAGTATCCTCACAATGTTTACGCAGGGGTACTTTCTTTACTCCCGTACTCTCTGTAGATCTAGCAGATATTTTCGCTTTAGTAGAAGTATCACGACATACGTTAGCATTTTTAGGACCATCAGTCAATACTGGCGTTGCTTTGGGAACAACGGCTTGACTTCCATGTAATGGGGTTTTGGGATCTTCATCATCATCTTCGTCATATACACAAACAGCCCTCCTTTTCTTCAGCGACTGTGAAGCTGGAACCTTGGCATTACTAACAGAAGAGGAACGGTCCTTCTGTTCCAGCTGACCTTTCCCGGATTTATCAGTCACAGACGAACGGTCTCTCTGTTCCAGCTGACCTTTCCCGGATTTAACACGGGACCCAGAAAGAGGAGGCGAGTTATCATGCTCCACTGTTTGTCTCCGGCGCTTAGTTACAACTATTTTATCATATTGTAAATCACCTCCACGAGCACTTAGTCCTACAACAAGTTCACGCTTAATATGTGATACAGTACCAGTAGAATCAGTTACACATTTTTCCTTGTCATTTTTACCTTCACATCGCGGCTTTTTAGCCGCACGTGAGCTTTCATCTACTCTTGATGCAGGCTTCCCTGATTCACTTTCAAGCCTCCTTTTCTTGCCGGAAACCCCATCCTTAACGCCAATTGATTTTTCTTGCTTAACACCAGACACTTTGGAGCTAGATTTCTCTGTCAACAAATCTTTTGACTTTTTGGAATCGGATTTACCACTAGTATCTCGACCATCGCTTTTGTCTCTATGAACTGTATCTTTCCCTTCTCTGACCGAGCCACCTGCTTCCTTCTTTATTCTCTTACCGTTGGGCAGACCCTTTTCACCATTACCAAATTCCTTAGTGCAACCATCACCATCAGTTCCTTTATCAAAATCTCCTTCCTTTATTTTAAGGTCCACCTGCTCGAGTGACTCGCTACCCGAGGATGTGGCAGTGATCTTTGATTCCCGAAATGGAGACGAACCCTGCTTCTCTGTTTCAACTTTGGGGAAGTAAGGTCCCACCTCAGAATCTAAGTTATCAGTTCCATCAGAATCAGTGACGGTGTGATCTGTTCCATCAACTGTCTCATCCTTTACCAAACCAGGATCCGCAGCATCCATCGGATCCTCATTGCCCAAAACACTCGACTTGTGATTTTGCAACTCTTCAAATTCTCTGCATATCTCCGTCACAGCCTGTGCAAAGTACTTGACCGTTTTACCTTGACATCTTGCCAACAGTTTGCTCTTTGAATCACTAGTAAAGGCTTGAATATCAGGCGGTGCAACAAAAGCTCTGCAGTAAAGTAACATAACTTCGTCAAAAACAATGCAAATAACAAAACCAACTCCAAACACATAGTAACCTAAACATCAAGTAACATGGCGAGTAAAGGTGAAAACTTTAATTACGGCAATAGAACACCTGATATAACCGAGACCTACAGTTAATATAACTATCTAGATGAGAAGGTATAATAAGAGAGTTGCTTACATTTCCTGTGTACCAAAGAACTGAACAAAGTACTTCTTAGGATCTGGAGCACGATCCCACTCTTCAGGCCTGCTAACCTGAAACTCAAAAAACAAAGAGAGACTAAACGAATTCAAAATGACTTTCACGCTCACTATTCATCAAAGACGAAACCTTTATCAACGCATGTTCATCATAAATGCAACTGTAGAATCTTTATCAACAATGTAACATATGAGTCTATGACTGTAACTAACTGAAACTAAAATAAAAGAGAGAGAACAACACTAGAGCTAATCCAAACCAATAATCAAATTAAACCGGAACTAAACCGGAACGAATTAAAAGATAAACCGAACCTTAGCAGGCCAAGCGGGGAAGCCTTTGACTTTGGCGAGGACGAGATCACCGAGAATCAACTTCCCGTTGGCCTTGGCCTTGCTCGCTCCTCTTTTACGCCCCGGAGCCATAGGCGATTTGGTTCCTCTATTAAACCCTAATTTTTTTAACGGAATTGCGCAATTCAATCCGGAGCGTCGCTGGTTGACGCGTTGACGGATACAGATACGGATCAAGTACAGCGACGGAGAGAGAGAGAGAGAGAGAGGGAGAGAGACGATGAGGCTTTAGGGTTGAGAGGTGAATTGAATTGAATTTCTTCTACACGATGATGTTGGTTTACTCTTCTTTGTCAGCTCTTTTTATTTTCCTTCCTTTTTGTTTTTGCATATAAGTAGAGATCCAATTCAACATAATTCTCTCTTATTTTCCTTTTTTTGTTTAATTTAATGGTTAATTAATATACTCTCTAAAAACCAAATATATTAATCCTACGTGTTTCAAAATAATAATAATAATAAGCCACTAGTCATAGAAATTGTATAATTATAAAAACAGAATTAAATAACATTTTGAATTTGTAATGTCATATTTGCATATATTTATTTTAATGATAATTTATGAGTTATTACGATATTATAAAAAGTTTACCAAAAATATAGATCAACTTTTTATGTAATGGATGAGTTATTATCATATTTTTAAAAATTTACCAAAAATATAAATTAATATTAAATATAATTTGGTTATGTCATATTTAGTATAAGTTATGTCATTAATTTTAGTAGTCATGTCACATTTTCTTATAAAATTGATTGTAAAAAGTATATGTGTCAAATTACTTCTCAAGTAATTTCTAGGAAATATATATATATATATAATGGTTTCATGTGATATGTAATTTATTGATTGATGAATCAAATGTTTGTCACTTTGTTTCTAAGGGGAATGGTTAAGTAAAAGATCTGATTTTTGTTTACGACGATGATTTTTTTACTAATGTGTTGTTTGAACAGTTTTTACACAAAGATGACTTATGCTGAAATTTCAGTCGAAAGAAAAAATGAGTGTTACGTCTTCGACAGTAACAAGGATGAAACTTGGATGCAATTTCATGAATCTCGATATCCATAGACCTCCCCTCTACCATCGCTTTGAAGAGCAAAAGAGCTCTACGGTGTTGGTTGCTCTTTATATCCTCAAATTCAGGCAACTTCATCACTTCTGTTAGCTGTACTCTATCTTCATCTTATTACTTCTGATAAACCAGCTCAAGAGTTGAAAGAATGACAACGAAACAGCAAGGGGGATATTGCTTCTAGATTTTGCAATGCTTAACATTTATGTTAGCAATGTATCTCATTCGTATTTATTTCCTTCAGGGGTGAGGGAATGCAATGGAAAATGATCAACAAAAGCAAAACACTAAGCTGAATATACAAGCCGTTGGTTTCTCAAGCAACCAATAATCAGTCATATAAATGGGGCTAGCCACTCCTCTTGGTTAAGCTCTTCCCATTTACTTTTCAGCCTTTTAAGCAACAGATCCAGAGCAAACTCAGCTGCCATGCTCTCGTTTCCAATGTCTTCATCACGAAGAAGGAAATATCTCAAGTCAAACAGAACTTTTTGGTCACAAGAGGATTTGTTTTCAAACCCAGCTGAAATGCTTTCCAGAATCTTCTCCAGAACTAGTCTTGTCTTTTCATTTGGAAGCTCCTTCTTCAGCTGATCAATGACCAAAGAAACTAATTGCAATGCTTGGCTTTTCAAGCTTACATTCTAATTCAACCCCTTTTGGTATTCTATAACTAGGCCAATAACATGTGCTCAGGACAGTGACCGTCAAATCAACTCTTTTTAGTATTTTAGTATTACCATTTTCTATATATTCCTGGAGCCCTTTGTCATACACGTCACTTATGTAAAACATATTAGCTAAAATCTTAATTCCTACTAACATATCATTTAACTAACCATTATTTTTATAAAAAACATTAGATATATTATTTTGATCATATTTTTCTTATGCAAAAGTATTGAAATAATTAGATGTTCTTTTAAAACTAGGGAAAAAACAGAGTTTGGTATGTGATCGCCAAAAAAAAAAAAAAAGTAAAACCTTAAAACTAGGGAAAATACATATGACACTAGTAAAAGCAGTAAGTGAATTGATGATAATGCTCCCAAAATAAAAAAAAAATTGATTAGATGTACTAAAGTCTAAATGCATAATAAGACAGATCATTAGGTTTAATTTGGAGATTTTAGTAGATTAGCCGAAATAGTGGAATATAAAAATAAATATGGTCTACATGATTGTGATTAGTGTAAAATTGAATTAAATGGAACATGAAAACAAATTTTATCTGATTCATCTGCAGAATAGCGGAAAAAGTGTTTATAGTTGCAGTTTTTTACTGTAATTTTATTTTCATTTTAAGGTGAAAACTGAAAATTGAAGATAATGCTTAATTCCACTAATATATCCTTTTGTAAAGTGTAATTCCACTAATCTTTATCTTAAAATAAAACAAAATAATCACTTTCTTGTTCTTCTAACTTTCTAAGAGCATGTTTATTGCATGTCTCTTAGGTTGGGGTTTTTAGCGTAATATAAAATACGGTTCTTAGCTTTTAACTAAAAAAGCTAAGAGACATCTCTTATATCTCTTATTTAAGAGACGTTTCTTAGTGTTTTTAGTTAAAAGCTAAGAGATCGTATCTTATATTACGATAATAACCCCAACTTAAAAGACATGCAATAAACTTGCTCTAAGCATGTAAATGGCCATTTGGACCCATAATACGTCGTTAATAGTGGACACTCTTACTCTTTACAATTAAGTCGATTGTTATTATTCTTGGACCAGAGAAAATCATTGATGATTTTACACTTTAAATCATAATTTAGTGACTAGAACACTAATGAAACAAATGAAAACTTTAATCATTATGATTCTATAAACCCTAATTTTCAACGGAATTGTGCAATTCAATCTCGATTCCAATCCGGAAACTATTTCCACCGGAGCTTCGCTGGTTGTGCCGTCAAACGGATACAGATACGGCTCACGTACAGAGAGAGAGAGAGAGAGAGAGAGAGAGAGAGAGAGAGAGAGAGAGAGAGAGAGAGAGAGAGAGAGAGAGAGAGAGAGAGAGAGAGAGAGAGAGAGAGAGAGAGAGAGAGAGAGAGAGAGAGAGAGAGAGAGAGAACAATACAAATGAAAAACTCTTTGTCAGCTTTTTATTTTCCTTCCTTATTTTCTTTTACATGTAAGTAGAGATCCAATTCAACATAATTCTCTCTTATATTTCCTTTTTTTGTTTAATTTAATGTTTAATTAATATATCCCTAAAAACCAAATATATCAGACAAGTAAGGGGTTCCTCCAGGTGCTGGTGTTGAGTTAAACAAACAAACGGGAGTCAGATAATAAGAAACGAAAACAAAGACTTTTCGGACCGAAGGGAATATCAGGATAAAGAGTTTGTAACTCACTTGCTTGCTAAAGGTAGCGCTAGCTAAAGTAAACTTGAGCTACGGACTTAGGAGAGAAAGGCAGCTAGTCGCTTAGCAGAGCAAGTTCTATGGACAAGCTTGAGTTAAGCATCGATTGAAGAGCAAAGAAGAAGGCCAGACTGTTGCCCGGCGGACAAGCTGGCTTTGAATACTCTAGTATCTCAAGAGTCAAACCATTGGTCATATATGTACTTTTAAAAATTGTTAAAATTTTTAGTATACCTACTGTTCCATAAAATTTATCATTTTAACATTTCTTCGTATTATATAAAAATGTTATTTTAAAATTTTAATGCAATTTATACATAATTAAATTTAATATTAGTGGTTAAATATATTAAATTTAGAATTTTTTTATTTATTTCAATTATTATTAGTTAAATAATTGTAATTATCAAAAATTCAACACATTTTATTATTTTTCTAATTTGTGTGAAAATTTTGAAATCACATTCTTTGTTATTCTCTATAAGAGAACCAAATCCATATATAAAAGTAAATATTCGAATTTCTTAACAGCTTTTTATGAAGACAAATGAGATAACGATAGAAGCAACCATCATTCAACAAGACAGTATGAGGCTTGTCACAGAGATCTTAAAGAATCTCGCCATACTATCTCAGAGGCTACCATAAGAATCTGAATGATGTTCTAACACAAACTACCATAAGTTAATGAAAAAGCCAAGAATACAGATCACGGCTTTAAGGAATAGCAGGCGACATCATTAAACTTTTCAAATAAGCAAACCTTCAAAGGCTGTGACTCCTCACACTAAACAACAATCTGACTAGTCTAAACCTTCTACTTAGTTCACTGATATTATAGTATAAAACAATGAGGTTTTCCGGGAGCTCATTAGTCATTACCAATGGTAAGAAAAATATAAAAGTGGACTGTGCTGGTTCTAAACGATGATATGATTTTATGTGAAGGAGTTTTCATTGATTTATTAACGCAGCTGAGAGGTCAGAAGAAGACTCTGGTTTATCCGTGAACTCCATAAGGAGATTGCTTCAGAGAAGTGCCATCAGAATCATGGACGTAATGGAAGGAGTCACTAAGTAAGTCACTGACCTCTTCAGTGGAGATGAGACGGTTGTGTTAGCCACAGGTGCTGCACCAGCGATGGAGAAACTTCAAATGACGGTTCTTCTCACCATTGTTGTTCTGCTTATCGTGTTTGTAACCAGAGCCACAAGAGCTAGATAGTATTAAACAACCAGCCAAACTAAATGAACTCATGGTTCATGGCCTGCGTTACAATTGTATTAAGAGATCTCTGCAGCTGGCATCCTTGTGCTACTATTGTTGTAATAAAAGAAAAACAGTGATTTCTTCAATCACAATATATACATCATTTGAAACATTAATCCCAAGAAAAATCAGTGAACAAAAATGTTTATGAGAATAAAGCAAGAGGGAGTTTCATGATTTCAGTTTCAAGGAAACTCACCAAATAAGACAGTACATGGAGAATAGATTCAAAGCTCAGTTAAAATCAAACAAGATCAGAATGAAATCAAGGAAGGAAACAAGAAAGTGAACGTTCCAGGATTGCACAATCAGAACAAAGTGGAGACTTGATACACTTTAGTGTATCATTTAGCACAATTGGCTTGCAAGTGATGGGACCAATGGGACTTTATATGTTATTAATTGTTTGTTGGTTTGGTCGATTCTTATCAGAGACTGAAAAACCAAACGTTGGAATGCGTTATGTTGATGTTGTCAAAGGGATTGGTCCATAGGTTTTGGGATTAACCTGGTTTGAGAAACAAAAGGCAAGAGGGAGTGTTGAATGATGCCTATTTGTTCTCAAACCACAAAACAAAAAACGTGGGAAAAGAAGAGTAACAAGTCAAGCTGTTGTTTAGGTATGTAAAAGTCTTTGTAAAAATCTTTTACTTGTTGCAGTAGTATAAGTCAAAAAGTATGGGCTATATGGAGAGTATTCCTAAGTCTAAGTAAGAAATAAGGCAATATAGAGAAGATCGAGTGTGTTCTATTTTCTCTAAATATGTAGTGGCCAAAGTTGTGTAATGTAAGCAAGTGAAAAATCAGTTTCTCCACCACTTCACTCTAAACTTTCAAAAGTCCAAAAATGTGTTCCTTTTGAACAAGAACAAAAGCAAAACAAAAAGAAACATGAAGAAAATCTGAAATTTTCTGCAGTTCACAACACAATCCCAGCATTGCGAATATATTCCTTGAAGCCGTTATTTAGTTCTTTTGACAATGACATATCCGTCACCTGTAATAAAACATATTAGCTAACTGTACAAAAGATCAAGCATAGTTAACCTTATATTTCTAACTTAACATATCATTTAATTAACCATGCCATCCATCTGATAAGTAAAACCCCGCACAGAATTGTCCTCTGAGCTTTGTAAGTATACTTCTTTCATGCTCATCACAAACACTGTGATGAAGTAAGAGCCTGTTGGCTAGCTTCCTCCTGCAATAAAACAAGCCTCTAAATACTATCTTCAATAATCCACTAACTTAAGCAATAAGATATTGGAGGCAGAGATGAGTGTACCTATAAAACTCGGCGAAAAGATCTATGTCACTTATAAATTAGTCAAGCAACTTAACAACATGTATTCATTTAAGAAAATGTTTTAGCATCAAAGCATGGGTCAATGACAGTGAACATATGAAAAAAGGAAGCCTACAGTGTCAATGGTAGATTTAATAGTAGAGTCATCATTCGATTTTTCATTCCATGCGTTCTTGAGAAGATTGTCGCAAAAGGTTGCAAGTAGTTCTGCAATTGAGCTTCCACCCAATGTCTTGTTACAGAAGATTACAAAATTCTTTGAATGACTTGTTGAAGAGGGATAGTTTATGAAACCAGTCCCTGACGACCATCTGCTCCTCCACGCTACCACCACTAGTAAGTGCATATTCGGCTTGTTCGATAAGACCGTTCCCTTTTGTGGTAACTTGAATCCTGAAGGCTTCTGCAACAGGTTCCAACCCTTTGGAGATTGCATGATAAAACCTGAACATCGTTGAGATATCATCCTTCGTGTCATCTCCTTCTGCCTTCTTGAGAAGTTTTTTGCAATAGGTTGCAAGTAGTACTGCACTTGGACTTCCAGCAACTTCTTCGTTACAGAAGATTTTAAAAGCGTCTTTCTTCGCATTGTGGAAGAGAGAGTGTTTCTGGAAAAAGTCCCCGAAAATAGTCCATGTGTTTATCGTGTAGGTCAATTATATTTGTGACAAGCACATGTCCGTCCAAGCTACCAGTAGCCGCTGCGTCTTCGGCTTTTTGTATAGAGGCATTCACTTTTGTAATATCATAAGAGGTGAAGGCTTTTGAAACAGGTTCCAATGATAGGGAAGCTGTATGATAAATCTTGTACACGTTTGAGAGATCATTTTGTCAAGTTTCTTGGGCTTCCAACTTAAAATCAATTGGCAGTAAATGGATTGGCCCAAGTCCCTTATATATTACTCAAGTCCCATTCATATTTCTGATGTGATATCTTCTTTCCAACACCCTCCCTCGAGATAACAGTGCGTATAACCATTAATCTCGCAGAATCCATCATACCCCCTCTGAAACAATGCTTTATTTTTTTCTAGCAATATTGGAAGAATTGAGCCTTCTATGGGCCATCAGCTAATGTGTTGATCATGCCACTTTTCGGGTTGGATTAATGGGTCAGGGTGTTGGCCCGCTCTGATACAATGTCAAGTTTCATTGTTTTCCAACTTAAAACCAATTGGCAGTAAGTGGATTTGCCCAAATCCCTTATATATTACTCAAGCCCCTTATATATTACTCAAGTCTCATTCATTTTTTCCAATGTGGGATCTTCTCTCCAACACATTCATCTTGTTATCTCTTGCCTTCTTGAGAAGATTGTCGCAAAAGGTTGCAAGTCATTCTACAATTGAGCTTCTACTCATTGTCTTGTTACAGAAAAATACAAAAGCTTCTTTGAACACCTTGTGGAAGACAGAGCGGTTCTGAAAACAGTCCCGACATAGTCCATGTATTTATCGTGTAAGCCAGCTATCTCTCTGACAAGCACCTTGCCCTTCACGCGACCACCACCATTAAGTGTGTCCCTGTCTTCACTTTTGTAATACATAAGAGCTGAAGACTTTTGCAACAGGTTCCAACGGTAGGGAAGCTGTATGATAAAACTTATATAGGTTTGAGAGATCATTCATCTTGTTATCTCCTGCCTTCTTGAGAAGATAGTCACAAAACATTCCAAGTAGTTCTGCAATTGATCTTCCACCCACTGTCTTGTCACAGAAGATTACAAAAGCTTTTTTTTAACACATTGTGGAAGTGAGAGTGGTTCTGAAAACAGTCCCCGATATAGTCCATGTATTTATTGTGTAGGCCTACTATATCTCTGACAATCACCTTGCCAACACCTCTGGTAAGTGCGTCTTCGGCTTGTTGTATAAGAGCGTCCCCATTATACCCCCACACTATTATCAATCTTTATGTAAACATGTGCCACATAAGAAATCCGTACATGTTGCTTCAAATCAGACCATCACAACAAAATCTAGCTCGTCAATAGAAAAGCTGCAACTTTTTTTCACTCATCTGAAACCAATGAGAGTGGCTAGTTCCAGCTAATACTAACATATGTAAAACATATTAGCTAAAATCTTAATTCCTACTAACATATCATTTAACTAACCATTATTTTAAAAAAACATTAGATATATTATTTTCATATTTTTCACAAAATTTGGTCATATTTTGCTTATGCAAAAATATTGAAATAATTAGATGTTTTTTTAAAACTAGGGAAAAGACAGAGTTTGGTATATGATCGCCAAAAAACAAAATAAAGCCTTAAAACTAGAGAAAATACATATGGCACTAATAAAAGCAGTAAGTGAATTGATGATAATGCTCAAAATTAAAAATTTGATTGGATATAACGGCTCATTAGGTTTAATTTGGAGATTTTAGTAGATTAGATGAAATAGTGGAACATAAAAATAAATATGGTCAACATGATTGTGATTAGTGTAATATAAATTGAATAAAATGGAACATGAAAACAAATTTATCTAATTCATCTGCAGAATGGCAGAAAAAATTCTTTATAGTTGTAGTTTTTAACTGTAATTTTTTTTTCATTTTATGGTGAAAACTGAAAAATTGAAGATAATGCTTAATTCCAGTAATCTTTTTTTTTAAAAAATTGTAATTCCACTAATCTTTTACCTTAAAATAAAATATAATAATCATTTTTTTTTGTTCTTCTAAGCATGTAAATGGCCACTTGGATTTGGACCCATAATGCGTCACTCTTAGTGGGGGTTATTGGTTCTAGTATTGTAATGGATTTGGAAATTCTAATAGATTTGGAAATTTTTGATAAATCCACTGATTTTTAAAATCAAATAAACAGATTTCATAAGAATTCAGATAGATTTAAAAATGAAGTATGAAGATTATTATAAATCAACCAAAACCAAATGGATTTATAAGAGATGAGACCGCGGCTTGTGAACAGGCCGGCTAATTACGGTCCATACAATTAAGAATCCATTAAATCATAATCTCCTATATATCAATTGATGATCATTTAAAAAGTTGTAATCTTAAGTTTGTACTGATTAAAAAGAGACTATATTTAGGTGTCACTTAATTAGGATGACAATTTAGTTTACATGGCAGCTTAAGAATCAATTGAAAAAATGTTGATCCAAATCCAATTAGTAGAAACATTATATTAACCCAAAATATAAGAATCATGTATTCTTTCCTTAAATAAAAGCTACAAAATTATTTAATATGATTAGCATATATATGACAATTAATGACGATGAATAATAAAGATTTGATAACAATTTTTGCATCATTCTTCATCTTTGTTTAATTTTATATTATTAAAAAATATTAAAAAATCACATTAATCATATAATAATAAAAAATTAGATTTTTTTCTTATATGTTATATTTTGAATTTTTTAAAATGACTTTGAATTACAAAAAAATGAGGAAATCTTATATATTATATTTTAAATTGCAAAAATGAGTAAACCTTATATGTTATATTTTTCTTATATGTTAGATTCTTTCTTTATTTTGAATTTTTTAGAACGATTTTAAATTACAAAAATTTAAGTTTTCCTTAAGCATATGACTGAAAGTATTAAAATGACATTTATCAATTCGATGGTTGATTTGAAACCTTTCAAAACCATATGAAGATAAATATCAAAATAATTCAACTGTGGAAACAATACTGATCATTTTTTTCAATAATGTGTTCGGTGGGAAAAATAAGGTTCTTGTGTCATAATTTGTTTAATGTCCAATCCGATCAACCCATGATATATTAATTATAGCTTAGTTCCATAATTTTTAATAAAAATTGATCTGGTCCATCGAAAAGAAATTATATAATAACAACAAAAGCATTGTATATGTATAAATAAAATGATCAAATATATAAAAACATTATCGATAATATATATAAAAAAATTCACCCTACGTAAAGCGCATGTCTTATAGTGACCGAAACACTAATGAAACGAATGGAGAGTTTAATCATTATGATTCTACAGGCTGGGTGCATGATAGACATTTTAACAAAAAGATTATACATTAAAAACAAAATTTATACATTTACAAATTACAACTCCTTATACCAATTTCCCTTAAATCTATCTATTCTAACAAAATATAGTCATTGAAAATTCTATTGTACAAGAATCATAATTAGACTAATTCATTAATATATAATGTATTTAAAAAGTAGCAAATTAATCTTATCAAGATATTTCTTATCTTAGATAATAGCGTCCTTTAATCAATTAATTTAATATAATATATTAATTTTTGACTGTTAAATATTTGTTTATGTTTTAGAAAATTTGTGTGACATATATTTATTTGGTTTTGGATATTGAATTAAATTATATACAATTATAGTTATATATTAACAAATTATAACAAAAGGCTTTATGATATATATTATATATTTGGATGTGATTAGCTATTTTAGAAATTCTATTATTTTAAAAGCTGACCTATTATCAGCATAGATTATTCTGTGTACAACATCAAAAAGAACTAGTTATGTGGTATATTATAAACTTTAATTTTAAAATTAGATATAGAATATATGTGGCAGAAAAAATAAGTACAGTGTATTGCATTATCAATTTCATCATATATAAATTGTTTTTAAATAATAAAGTACCAATAAAAATTATAAACAAAACTGTTTGTTAATAATATTAATAAATTACTGAAATAAAAAAACAAATATTACATACTAATAATTTCAAACAATGTACATTAACTAATTTTTATTTGACTATGACAAATTTTTTTGGGTGAATACCTTATACAACATATCTAATAGATTATAGATCATATAATTGAAATATTAAATGTTTATAGTAATTAATCAGTTTAGCACGCAGTGCTAGGAAACAAACGTCCTTCGTCGTTCACATGGATGCGGAGTTGCCAATTTGGTTTACAGAGTCAAAATGAATCTGTAAATGCTTGCTCTAAAAAAAGTAATTAATCAGTTTTTGAATCACATATACATTACGTAAATACAAATATTACACAAAATGATTTAAATATTTTTTTTAAAATAATGTTTTTATTTTAAAATGCCTTGTATTTATTGTCATATTTACTAATAAACAAAAACATAAAATAGTATTAGTTAACAATATTTATAGTAATGACTAATACGATTTAATATTTTATAATCTTATGTTAGAAAAAAATATTGACTTAAAATTTCAACAAATGAACAAAATAATAAAAACATAATGTTTTTATCGTCACTAGTTTAATTTTAAAATTAATTATAGATCAAATAAAAACTTTTGCACTGCGTTGATCAAAATTGAGTTCTTAATTTAAATTTAAGCCGAATATTTTGTGCTCGTAGCTGTGAATTTTCTTGCTTTAGAATCATTTCAAATATTTTAGAATACTACATATAATCGGTAGAAGAATAATTTCCAGAACAATATTATATTTTTTTTAAACTTTGAACTATGAATTTACATTTTACTAAAACATTTATAATAATTAAATTGGTTGTGAGAAAATTGTAGTTGTGTAAAACATTCATAGCACTTACCAGTCATCTCTTAATATGAGCATGAGTTGGGTTAATCGATTAGATTTTGACATAAATAAAAACAAATAATATAAAATATACCTAAGTTAAAAAGGTAAAGTCTATTAATAATACAAATTACAAGATAACAAATGAAATGATCTCAGAAAATTATAAAAATGACACTATATTTATGATGTATATTTCAATTGATTGACCTAGATTTAGGGAACATGTTCTTTTTTTTAAACTAACATATTCTTTTCTTTATAACAAAAAAAAGATATTTCATAATGTATTTTCATTTTGTTACGGAAATATTTGTTACCGTAATTAAAGATGCCACCCAAGATGCTCACATCTCAGTAATAATCGCAGTGGTAAATTAATAATTTATTCTTTTAATACAAATTTTATTGTTTTGGCAACATATTATTCAACGGTAACATTTAATATATTAAGTGGTTATACATGTCATGTGCGTGGTGAGTGGACTAAAAGAGATTATAACTTCTAATTTATAGATATTAAAAAATTAAAGTTATAGTCACAAATTTTACATGTTATATAATGAAAGATTAAATAAAAGTGTGCATGTTTATATAAGGTAAGCTTAGATTTTTTTTTTAAACTTGTGTTATTGGTTAGGTGTAATTGAAATATAGTTTGTGTAAGATAACATTAGTTATGAATTTAAGATAAAACGAAACATAGACAATAAAATTATTGCTTTTATGATATAAATTATGAATATAGGATAAAACAGAACATAAACTATAGAATAATATGATATGAAAGGAACAAATTATAAAGAAACAAATTATAGGCGACAAGAATTAAGTCAATCAAATATATTCCATCGTGAGATTAATGGCAAAAAAATTCCTACAATTTCGTGTATAATTTTTAATTGGTCATGAAAGTTGTGTATAAATTTGTAGTAATTCTCTCATATTAACCAAACCAGATTGTGTTATGTTGATTGTGTATATCAGTTTCCTATATTTTGTCTATAAATTATGGTCAAACGTAAAATTAGCAAAAAGAATCAAGTAAATATAGGAAACTAATATTATTGGATTTGATATTAAAAGACTCAATCAAATCCCCCATTTATTTAAATTCTAGGATTGATTCCCCATTTATTTACTTGAATCATATAAGTTTTGTCATATATAATAAGATTATATATGTTTATTATGTATATATATATATATATATGTTAGACAAATGATAAATGTTTAAACAAATGATATATGTTTATACAATATTGTCCTGAACAAAAACCCAACTAACAAAAAAACAATATGTCTTTCTACAAAGATTAATACAAAGATGTTTGATTAATTTTATGTTTCCAGATAAATAAATGAGAAGATGAGAATAAATAGAGGCTTTGGTAACATTATCTTCATGCATATCCGAGAAATGTAGTTACGTCTAGGATATTAAAATTGTTATAATGTTCTTCCTATATGAATATGCATACAAAGGAAAAAACTGTAAACGTGTATACAAAAAGTAAAAATTCCTAGATATTAAATGTTTGATGTGAAAAATAAATAGTATAATCACTATCTAGTTTTAATGTGCAATGACATTATATGTAATTTATCTAGCAAATGAAGGTCTTTTTAAAAAATGGTATGAGGAGGACTCTCATGATGACACCTAAGTAATGACAATTTTGTTAATCACACATTTGGTAAAGTTAATAAATAAAAGTGCTCCTCAAATAATAATAAGGAGATATTTTTTCTAATTTTAGGTGGTCAAGATTTTCACAAAATTGTATAAATACACCTATCACATCTAACTAAAAAATCACAACCAAAAACCATACTACATAAAGCCAATTAAAAATATGTGTAATTCTGCTTTCATAGTTTCTATCGTTTTAATGATCATTGTTTCTCCAACTTTTCATGCTAAAACAGTGTGTAGCATCACTTGTGCAATGATGAAACACAAAGTGAAACCTTGTTTACAAGGTGTCAGGCAACCAGGGGAGAAGCCAACAGATTTTTGTTGTAATGCTATATATAGTCTAAACCTCAAAGCAACAACAACACAAGCTCGAAGATATCTCTGCCAGTGTTTTAAAGATGCTATAAAGTCATATCCATATATAAAAATTATCGATTTTCCTGCACTTTGTGATGTTCCTCTAGCTATTCCTTTTACACCATCGATAAATTGTCAAGGGTATGTACAATTTCAACCTATATTTCATAGTCCTGTTTTTCATTTATTTTTTTATTTATTATTTAACTTTTCTAATTTTTAATATAAATTTGTTTTTCAGAATTACATTTTGAACCGAAGAAGAAGATGCAACGGGAAAAAAGTAGTAATCTTCTCTATTAAAAAAGAAGTATCAGTTTTATCTACTCTAAAATAGTCATACTAGATTCATATAATCAATTACATCTATTTGATTATTTATATTAATTTATTAAATATATAACATTCCTAAAGTATCAAAATAATTAGAAAGATATTAATAATAAATCAATTTTAACTGTAATTTCTTTTTTTAGTTATGAAATCTATTGAGAAAAAATCTAACAAAATCTTACAAAAATTTTTTTTAATATTTTTTTAGTTATTGCATTGATTAATTTCGTAATTAGTAATATAAGAATAGTAAAATTAATTTTAGTTAAAATATTTATTAAAAAAATATAAACTATTTTTATAAATTATAACTATAGTCAATATTGTATTAAAATAAAAGTAATAAATGAATTAAAATGAAAATTTAATTAAATTGGTAAATTAACGTATTTTAAGAAATTACTTTATTTAAATAAATAAATAAATAAATATCATTCATTGTCTAAAAAATCAAAATAACATTCATCGTTTAAATGGATTAAATTTGTAAATTATGTAATATTTTTATACAAAAAGTAAAATTGGTAACATATGTTAAATTTATATCTTGAACTATATTTTCTATTTATTTATTTTGAAAACCACAACAATAAATTATATAAAAATGATTATAGACAAAATATAATATGAAAGTATATATTATAAAATAAAAGGGTACCCACATGGATGTGCAGATCAAAGTCTAGTCTTCTCTATTAAAAGTCATATTAGTTCAATTTCATCAATTATATCTATTCGATTATTTACATAGATTATAAATATATAACACTTCTTAAAAAACATAATAGTTATAAAGATATTAATAATAAATCAATTTTAACTGTAAAATTCAATTTTACTTTTAGTTATACCAAAATCTGTTGAGAAAAAATCTAACAAAATTTTACTAGAAATTTTAAATATTGTTTTAAATTAATGCATGATTATTTCGTAATTAATAATTTAGTGTTAAATAAACTTTTATAATTAATAATTTAGTGTTAAAATAAAATTTTAAATATTGTTTTATAAAATTTATAATTATAATTAAGATTATCTTAAAGTTATATATTTTTAAAATGAAAAGTTATCCGCACGGATGTTCGGATCAAAGTTTAGTAGATATGACAGTAAATATACTACACTATCTTTTGAAAATAATATATAATACTGTTCTCAGTCATTCGTGATTATAGTTTCTATTATAAAGAGAGAGTACGTAGAAACAAATTTAGTGGCTATAATGGAAAAAAAAACGTACTCCATCTCTTTTTTAAAAGTGACACTCTATCATATTTTCTTGTTTTAAAGAAATGTCATTTACATTTCCAAATACAATTTTTTATACTTAATATCTTTCTTATTCTTTTAACTAGCGAATAAATGTTTATTTAAATAATTATTTATTTAAATAATTATATATTAAATAAATAAATACTAGTATCTATATTATTAAAAATGAAGTACCTTTTGGTACTGTTTGAAAACATTGATAGCAATATAAATGAGAATTGCTTGAAAACATAGATAGCAGTGTAAAAAAATATAATGTATTTTTGGTAATTTCATTAAACTAATTACATTAATTGTCTTTCCATATTTCACTCATTTTAAATTTTTTATTAATTATATTACCTTAACAATACATAACATCATTAACTGTATTACCATAATAATAATAGTGCATATTTTTCAAATATTTTTAAATGTTTTGTTGGAAAGAAAAATGCATTTCTATTTAAATTTTAAAATTAAAATATCTTATTTATTAAACACATAAATCATGAGTTATTACATGTGTGGTTTTTTAGTTTATACTATCTCTTATAGGTCACAATTCTAAATGCTTCTATCATGTAATATTAGAATTTATGTTAATAATTCTTAACACAAATCTAATATCATTATTAATGGTTAAATTTTGATTTACACCTCTTCGTAGATGAAACATTTAATCTCTTAATTTACATATTGTATATATAAAGTTTTAGTCAACTATTATTAGCGTTTATATATTCCATTAAGTTAAAAACCATTTCATTCTAATATTTAAAAACTATACCAAATTTGTTTATTAGTCACTATATATAACGTTGTACATCTCCTACTCCAACCATAAATCGACGAAAATATATATACACGAAATGAATATATACATGAACAAATACATTAAACATGAACACACATTTATTATTTATATGCATACTAATATCAGAGCATGAATGAGCTATATAGGTCAAAACAAATTAATATTCCAACACTATTCTATATAAAGAGAACATACATTTATCAAACTAGTTTAATATTACAGTATATAACATAATTCCAACAAATTTTAATTTTATTTCATATTTGATACTTTTTTTTCAAATTTTCCTTTAAATTATTATCATTTTCATAAATATCTTAAATTTATTATTAAAACACAAAAATTAACCCTACCAAAACATTTATAAATATATAAGAATTATTTGCACAAGTTTATAAACTCAACTTCACCACGTAAATTATAAATCCTAAACAATAATCGTTAAACCCTAAACTCAAATGTTAGGATATCTTTAATTGAGTTTTTCTTAAATGCTATCAAAGTGGGTGTATTTCAAGCAATTTCTCAAATAGGATGTTTACTACAAAAAAATTTGCAAGTAAAAAATATTATAGTTTTTTTTCAAAAAATAAGTTTTGTTATTTTTAATAGTATCCCAAAAAAAATTCATCTCTATTATATAAATTCGGTTTAATTTAATTTTCATATAAATTCCAAATTTTAGAAATGAAACATAAAATTGTTACATAATAATGTTTACAAAATAATATTTTTTACAAAATACAAAAAATTATGTAAAATAATATTGTCACATACTAATGTTGTATAAATTAGAATATTTTAGTATAAAAATGAATAAAACCCGCCCGAGCCAAGATCTAGTTAAAGATTATAACAAAAAAAAAAGATGTTTCATTTCATTTTGTTCTTTTTGTATCCAGGATGAGAGCAATGATAAGTAGCTGCATCATGGCATGTAAGTGGGTGTTGAAATTCCATGTTTTGCATTTCTTGTGTAGGTGAGCCAAAAGGCTATTCCAATGGACGAACATTTCTCCTCCGAAATTTGCTGCGCTGCTGATGCTTGGTGTCACTTGGATGGTCATCGAGGCGATGTTATTGCTTGGCCGACCAACAAATAGGGGTTTGAAAAGAGTTGTTACGCAACTAACTTACTCTAAACTCAGAAGCTATGAGAATGAGACAAATACTCTCCAACACCAACTGTTGTTTTGCCATTCACACACAAATTCTGGACTTCTGTTGTATAATCCACATACATGTAATGTATCAAGTAAATAATTTTCTAAATGATAAAAAGTTGTCTAGCCTGAGGAATATAACCTTCCGTGAGTGTAATCAAATGGAACATAGATAGTTGCTGACACAACTTCGGGGTGTCTTTTTCACCTTATTAGAAAGCAGGGGTGTTATATCGAAGAAATTACTAAATACGTGGACACTCATTTAAAATACAAAAAGATGAGAGGTCATTCATAAAATTACGTTTTTTTCTTTTAAGTTTCGGAAACGTAGCGATATAGTTCATTCTTGATCGGAGACTAAAAGCTAAACTGACCCAAAACGGCGTCGGATTAGCTTTGAGTCTCCTTTGTGGCTCAAAGCTCTTCTTGATTTCGTCTAAATGCCTCAGATGGATTCTGTGTTGAGAAGACTCTTCTTGTTTGCGTTTATGGGTGGTTAGAGTATTATTAACTCAGCAGAAGGTGGTCCTGCGTTTCAGGTTTGCTTGCTTCTACAATGGCCCCTTATAATCTTATAAAGACAATCGAAACGAGTCAAGCTTCTTGTTCTGTTTGTAGGTGGCGGGGTATCGTTGGCTGCTTGTATATATTTCTTGTATGAGAAGACGAAGAAGAGCTTGGGGAGAGCTTGCTTAATAGGGTAAGTTCCTGGTGCTGCTGAAACTTAAAAAGACTAATTGTTCTTCTTCTCATGATTGTGTTTTGGTTGTTATGGTTGCAGTATTGGTGCACTAACGGCTGGGTGGTTCTGTGGTTCGCTGATCATTCCCATGATTCCGACGGTTTTCATTAACCCGACATGGACACTGGAGCTCCTAACATCACTGGTTGCTTATGCGTTTTTGTTTGTTTCTTGTACTTTCCTCAAGTAAGTTGTACTCATTTGATCCAGACATTTTTGTTATTTTTCACAGTAGAACATTCCGGTTTCAGAAATAATAATAGTGAAATTTGTTGAGCGTTTGATTAGTTGTACAGTTACATTTTATTGTAAAATATAGTTTTCATAAAGTCATGGGATCAAATTAATAACAATAAACATTTATTTCTTAGAATATTTTCACATAGTTTGTCTTTTGAAAAGGTTCTTATATTTCCAAAGGTGTAACTTGTTAGGTCTGAGATCATTGTAATTGTTTCCATCAAATCAATGTGTCCAGACAATAACATAACCAAAAAGATATTCATGTTCAAGAAATATCAAACATCAAGTATTTAAAAGGGAAGGATAAAATGAATAATTTGAGGGGGAAAAACCAAAATGATTAATTTTGCAAAAGTTCTTATAATTCTTAAGGTGTAACTTGTTAGGTTTTTGATCATAGTAATTGTTTCCATCAATGCATTCAATACATTCATATACTTATTTGCACTAAAACATGAGATCAAATTAATAACATTAAACATTTTTTTCTTGGAATATTTTCACATAGTTTGTCTATTTGCAAAAGTTCACAGTAGTAGATCATCAGAGCATGGAACATGCCATTGGAAGTGTCTAAAAGTGGTTGTCATAATAAAAATATTCGAAGAAATAAGGATTTTCAAATGAGATATTATGATAAATTCATGAAAACTACTTGTTTTCTGTCAGTGGTTTATATTTTTTAAGAAATAAATTTTAATATTTAACAAAATTATTTTGAAATATTAATTTTTTTTTTGTGTGAAATAAGATGTTCTCATAGTTGTTTCCATCAATGCATTCACACATTAGTATATCCAAACCAGTATTCATGTTCAAGAAGTATCAACACATCAAGTAAGAATTTCAAGAAAAAAAATAGGAACGATAAATTAATTAATTTTGAGAAGTAAAAAGAAACAAAATGAAGGACGAGTATTTAGAGGAACCGGCGCTTCCATGGAACACGATTGTTTTTCCTCACACAGCAGCCACATGAGTAAAGCAGAACGACGAGAAGTATAATAAGGATATTGAAGACGAGAAGAATCCTCCATCTTTTTCTTATCCCTCTGTAAACTCCAACCTTGCAGGACTCGCATGCATAACACAACTCGCTCTGCGTGTTACTCCATGTTTTGCAGTCCCCTTTGATCTCTGCCGTCGACGTTGCTGGAACTGTCCACCATGTAGCATTCTTTGCCTCGAAGCCACATTCTACTGGAGGTCGACAACATCCGAACTGAATACAAAAAAAAAAAACATTTTACATACTAATATATACAAAGTATTAACACTTTAGATTTTGTTGGGCGTTGGAGGTCCCGTTCGGGTCAGGTTTTTGGATTTTTAATACCATGTCAATAAGTCTCATTCGAGCTTTTCTAATTCGAGGTCGAGTTTCGATTTTTCCCGGGTTCATTTGATAAAAATTAACCAACCTACATAAATTAACTAGAGTATTCAAAATAACCCAAAAATCGGGTATTAAAATTACAAAAAATCTTTTAAAATACTCTATAATATGTAAATTACTTTTAGGTTATATAAATAACTAATAATTTAAGTTTTCAGATATTTTCGAATACTAGATTGGATTTTGATTTGGTTTGGATTATAATTTATATATCCAGCCATTCGAGTATTTAAAAAAAACGATTTGGATTCGGTTCGGATAAATGCCAATGCCTACTGAAATGTATGAACACATACCTTTACGTGTGAGAGATGTTTGGCGTCAAAGTCAACGTCACGTGGACGAAACCTACAAATGGAAGAATCAGCCATGCATCGTTTAATCCCTTCCCAGTTCTTACCTTGAAGGAAATGGTCTCCTATCCAGTTTTGAAGATCACCGGTCTTCACATTCCCTATTCCTTTGTCTGAAAACGCTTTGCCGGCGGAAGAATTAGTTACAAGGAAGATGAAGATGGAGAAGATTAGGGTGAGAAGAATGGAGAGGAAGAGGAAGAACAGGTAGAGAGTAATGATGATGTAGTTGTCGTAGAGAGCCGCAATGAGGCCTAAGGAAGATATGAAGAAGAGAAGAGTCGCTGTTACGATGAGAGGGTTTTGAATGAAGCGTTGACATTGTGATGGGCCTTCAATGAAGAGATAGACAGAGAAACATAAGGTGGCGAGGCCGATCAATGCGAGGATTGCGTTCGTTGTTATCACGGCGGCGTTGCTTAGCCGTGGCATTGTTTAAACGCCGGTTATTTTTGGCCGGAGAGAAGAGACAAGTCGGTTTGTTGAGAAAATAAATGTCAAGTGTTATTTATTAAATACATGGCTCCGTGTGCTATGGTATATATGTGTATACGAGGAATATTGAGCTTGTTTACCAAAAAGTTAAAACAAATGTGAATATTAAACTTGTCATAGTTAGGTTGATTTGGTTGACGGCTTAACTATTTATATATATATAGTTTTCAACTTATGACTATTTAGTTGTTATTATTATTTTTTCGTCATATGTTTAGAATTTTATCAACTTGAGAACATTGTATCGGATATTCAGTATTACAAATAAACACACATATATATAGCTATTATTAGTATATTATATGAGATGAGTATGTATATATCAAAACTATCCATAGATCGTTTTCAGTAAGAAAAAAACTATCCATAGATCAAAGATGTGATATTATAAAAATATAGGCCAATAGAAACTCTTTAAGTCACTTATAATTCTTTACATTTTGACCAAAAGAAGATGTAAGAAACTCCAGTGATTTTAAGTAGTAAACAGTTATTGTGGTACGAGTGGTTAGTTTATAATAAAACGGGATACGTGGCAAATGTTCAACCCTTACCACATCGGCACTACGTTGGGACGTGGTGTCCACTAACTAAACATCTGAAGCTTTGGACGGTGTAGAATTAAGCTCTTTGACTTTGCCTACATTACTTCATGTCCATAACTACGCGCTTTTGTCAAAACTGGATGATCTTAGTTTATATTTTATTAACCTTGTATGCATGTATTATGTGTTTATATATTCGCACAATGTTGTTACGCGTATCAAATAAAACCCAAATCAGTCTCATATTTGATTTGCTTATGTCAACTCCAGTTCGGTAGGTGGGTGACAGTTGAAACCTTTACACCACCAGGTAAGTGATTAATGCTTAAGTTTTTCATCTCAGTATTGTTTTATTCATTACAACAACATATGCATATCAAATGAGACTTGTCTTACATTGATACAGAAACATAAAACGTGTTCACATATTTATACCACTGAGGAAATCTGAGGGTCTGGTGCATAGCCTTTACTGTTGATTTCATTGCGGTTTAACTTCTCTGAGGAGAAGATTCCATCACCACACAGCGTTACTAATCCTTGAGATCATCATACGTGATTCTCTGAAATTATTATCAAACAATAATTAAGTGTGACATTCTATAATCAATTCGTATTTGAAATTATAATATCAAATTTAGTTTTAAGTATATGTGCACAAGAACATATAAAATACAAAAAAAAAACAAACCTTTTTCTGCTTGGTTAAATCTCTGAACCGTGAGAATACCTCGTTCAATTTCTCATCATCGATTTCATATCCCAACTGAGAGCAGAAACAAACACCCAAGTATATTAATTAATTAATAAATATATAGATCTCCTATTGTGTAACCAAGGAGTAAAAATGATCTAATCACAATGTATTTACCTCTTTCAGACGACCTTTCACCGCATGACGTCCACTACGTATTTCCATAGTTTTTTCAAATAAGTTAAATAAGTAAAAAAAAATTACTTAAAATTGAATAATTACCTAAGCTTTCCAAGAACAGTGCCTGAATTTTGAGATTTTACAACTCCTACGTCTTCTGGTGATAGATCTCATATGTACTCCGATTTTTCAATATCCCATCCTTTCAAAATGTGTAAAGAATGATAACCAATTCTATCTCATAATTGATTTTCTGTATATATATATTAGTAGGTAGGTATGCATGTATATATTTATGCACCGAACCTGGTGAATGCCGCTCTCATGAAGAAAACAGTTGGCTCCAACTATAGGCTTGTGGGGTTGAACATACAAGCCAGTGTATTCTTGAACCTTCTCAAGAATTAACAACCTAGTAGTCAATTATTATAAACGCTAAGGAAAGAAAACATTAGCTCCTCGACATGTCAAACAGTCAAATTTACCGCCTTACCATCTTGCTAGTAGCCATAATTTGGCGTCTGTCTATTCTTGTGTAAACACCACCCATCAGGTATGCTCCTCGACATTTCAAAGCCATCACGACCTATACATACCAAATAAATATTTATGTTGTTGATGATGATAGAAAATTACGATCGTGTTGAGTTTCCTGGACTTGACTGTTTTTAAAACCAATAGACAATCATAAATAGACTAAGAGATTGATTCTTATCGGTTATATTTTCGTATGCTCTATCTTACTTTGGATGTGTGATTTCTTACCTCTTCAAGTGGTGCATTTCCACTTTTTTCACCTATTCCATTGATTGTTACTTCGACTTGACGTGCTCCAGCACATACACCCTATGTAAAATCGTTGTTATATATGCATTTGGAATTGATATTTTGTAAATAAATGAGCAAAGGGAGAATTAGAAAAAAAGTACGGCTATTGTGTTGGCGGTAGCAACACCAAGGTCATTGTGACAATGAACGCTGAAGATAGCATCATCAATTCCAGGAGTGTTTGCTTTGACATATCTCACAAGTTCTCCGTATTCTTGCGGCATGTTGATCCCCACCGTGTCCGCGAAGGCCACCGTGGTTGCACCCGCTTTGATCGCTTCTTCAAAAACCTTGCATATATAATCCTTATCGGACCTGCTTAATTTTAGTCACAAATTAATATTTAATAATTATAATTTATATATGACATTAGTAAAAAAAAAAATCTTATATATAAAGTTTTTAACGCTTTAAATTAATTATAAACCGTTCAACTAAAACAATGTGTTTCATTTTTAAAGTTTTGTATTTAAAATAGACAGAGCATTGTGAACGGAATGAACATACATTATACATTAAGTGTTTTAAGTTGAGGATTTAAAACATTGAAAATTTAACTAAGAGATTTTATTTCGATTCAAAAATAGTTAAAGAGGTTTTACTACAAAAAAAATCATTTAATATTATAGTGGCAAATCAAATATTTTATTTAACCGCAAACAGTCTTGTCTTTATAGAAGAAACAATGTAATAAGATTTTATGTTCTTTCGAACCTGTGAAAAAAATAATGGAGATGTATAGGTTTTAAGATATGAACCTGCCACTATCTTCACAACCAAATTCGATGTCTTTGAAGCCTAAACTTTTAGCAAACCTAATGCTACTTTTTGTTATCTCGACGACTTCTTCTCTAGTCATTTTCAGCTTATATTTCATGTGAATGTCACTAGTAGAAGTGAATACGAGTATCCTCGGCCTCTTTGCGTACTTCACTGATTCCCAAGCCGCCTTAATATCTCTTTCTTTGCTTCGTGCGATGACGCATATCACTGGGATATAACCTGTTTCCTCATCCACCTAGCAAGATATATAATCTTTTTAGTGCTAATTTTTTTGACAATTTCTTCATTTGTGCATGCATACTTTTCATGAAAACCATGCTAATTAATTAAACTGTGACTTTCTAATAATATCAGATTTCTCTGGAACAACAAGGTTAACTCTATGGTTTGGCACCAATAAAGCTATTGTGCGAGGTTCAAATTTGCTTATTTACTTTGACTTCCAGACTAATTAATAGTTCTCTTTAGTTTTGCAGGTCATATAACAAAACCCATTTATTAGATTAAAAATTATTTTGTAATATAAAAAACGAAATAGATTTTATTAATAGAAGTTCTGAACAGTAGATCATATATATAATTTTTGTGGTTTACCAAATTCTTTTATTAAAAGGCTAATTATTATGATAGTTGGACTTAAATATACTTTCTGCGTTTGATAATTAAAAAGTACATCATTTGTAGTAATTTAAAATGATTAACGTAAATGGAAGTTCTTTGTGTTTAACAACACATACAAATAAGTAATCTTTATATTATTTTATTTCGTATATTACATAACGATGACGTACGTAGAGGAGAGAAAGACATAAATATTTTGATTTATTTGGAGTTTAGATACTGAGGATTTTTTTTTTTGCAATGAGATGGAGAACATGTACAATGAAATTCATCTAAATTTATAATTTATAAATAGGCTGAAAATCTTGTTTATGGATTTTAAATGTTTATTTTTACTAATCTTAATATTTTTTTAAAGTGGGAATTAAAATATAATATCTCATTTAAGAGTGGGGAGTTAAAACATAATATTTCTTTTAAACATGGTATTTGTTTCAAATAAATTATCGCCATCTAATTCGTGTGTAATGAACACGTGGTATCCAAAATAATTTTATTATTTTCTAAAAGTTGGAGTTAAGATATAATAATGCTTTAAAAGTTGTAGTTAGCAAACCCTTCTTTAAAAATAAGAGTAGGAGTTAGAACATTGTATTTTTATTCAAATACATTGTTGCTATCTTGTTTGATTGTAATGATCACGTGGTAATAATATGCACAATAATCTTAATACTTTTAAAAAGTGGGAGTTAAAATACAATATATTGCTTTAAAATGGGAGTTACGAAACCCTTCTTTAAAAAAAGTGAGAGTTAGAACATGGTGTTTTGTTAAATATACTATTATTGACTTTGTGCTACGCATGGGAATATATTTGGTTACATAAAACCAAATTTCAGTTATATATAACTAAAAATGACATCAATAATTTAACTTTGATTTATCAAGAGATATACATAAAAATATCAAACCATACACAATAAAGTTAAATTAGATTGTTTGAGAAACTTGCCTTGATCTTAATTAGTTGTTGAATATAGATATTTGAAGCTTTACAGATTGTTTTTTTTATGTCTTGTCATAATTCTTAACCTGCAATTTATGCAATTTATTACATATCCAGTGAAAACAGTAAGAGGTGTCAATGAAAAATTAATTAAGAAATCAAAGTTATTAAATTTTTAGTTTGACAATATGTGATCTTTACTATGTATTGTATGCAATTATACCTTTTAAATCTAAATGACACAAATGATGATCTCATACCGAACTCAACACTGGCTCGGAACATTCCATACGGTTTCAATATGAATCAGGGTTTTGAAAAAAAGAAGATTATATATAGGCCTTTTGTATTATATTTTTGATCGATTTGAGAGTTTTTGTGATGTTTGTTTCTAGATCTTAGAAACAGCTACTATTAAATAAGCTTTGAAATTACTATTTACTATTAAATAATTTTCTAGAATCCTAAAGAAAAGATAATATTTTACAATTATCTTTTCTTTAGGATTCTAGAAAATTGTGACGTATATTAAAATAATGGTTAATAAATATAAAAGATAAGATAATAAAATGATTATTTTTAAAGTAAGTTTAAAATTACTTGATAATATTTTTTACTAAATTTGTTTCTTTTTAAAAATTCTAAACAAAAATGTATTTGTAAAATAATTTATTTAATACTAATTTTCCTTATCTAAAATCCTAAAGAAATGATAACTATAAAAAATAATTGATAGTAATTTTCATTTTCTAAAATTGAAAACATAGTAAAATTGTAAAAGAGTGTTTAATATTAATTTTCCTTTCTTTAAATCCTAACAAAAAAAAATTATAGAATAATTATTTCAGTATTTTTATGATTACTGAAGCAGAAATCCTAACCGAGATCAATAATCAATAGATTTTTATTCCTAAAATAAGTCTCACACCAACAGATGAAAGATTGTATGCTTCACTATCAAAGAGTCACTACAACTGCATGACTTCAAAATTCTTAAAGTAGACACAAAACATATAGACAATAGTGTTCTACAAAATGTTGTATATCAAATTTTTTTGAATAACATATGATATATAGAAAGAGGTTATAGTCACACAATTGATGCTAAGGTAGGGTATCTGGAAACAAATTTGATGTTCATCAAGCAATATATTTGATATTTAGTTGAATATTAATAATACATATTGATTGGTGGCGTCTAATATTAATTTTGAATTTTCCTTTTGCATTTTCTTACATAATATAAATAGTATATATACTTCACACACCAATTATATATGTTTCAATTAACTACAATATTAAAAATAATTTAAAGTGAACTATTTATAGAAAACTAAAAAAACAAATAGACTATTTTAAAACACCATTATTGAAGTAGAAATACTAATTAAACTTTATGTAGGAAAATTGATTATTATTTTAAAATAAGTCCTACACCAATATATACTGAAAAAATCAAAAACTAATGTGAAAAATATTTTCATTCTTTTTATGTTTTTTCATAAAGTTAAAACATCAAATAAAACCCGTGCAAAAAGCACGGATCCATATCTAGTAATATTATAAAGATTGCTATCTAATTGTTTTTTTAATAATCATGTGGTATGCACTCCCAGGTACATTTGTCACCTATGCTAATTTCCATTGTTAAGTCTTAAGAGTTAAACACAGACTTCTTGGAATATTTTTATATGGATTTGTAACTTTAAAACCTCTAAACTAAGTTTTTTTTTTTTTTTACAACAAAAGGCTAGAGAGAAACTAAGTAGATTCCTGATCAAAGAGCCACCTCGGGGGAATCGAATCAACATAAACCATAGCTGCAGACTGATTTCTAGCACCTCGTGCTAACTAAGTTTGTTTTGGGTAAAATCTACAAACTAAGTGTTTAGTAAAATAACCCCAAACTAATTTTATTTAATGAATTAAACCATCTATCTACAGTGGAGTCATAATTACCACTATACCAGTAAATCTTTAGTTTAGCTGTTTTTAAATTAAATAAACATAGTTGATGAGTTTTTCCATTAAAGATCTAAAAAAATCAAAATTATGTAAAATATGAAAACATTATCTAACAACTAGTAATTTAAATTTTCAAAATTAGCATTTTGAAAGCTTATGCATATAGATGAGTTTGATTTATTTTGAAATCAACATTTATGTATAAATTTAAATTTTAAAAAAAACAGAAAATATAATAAAAATTATCTAAAGATTGCCGGTGGTAGTTTTTTCTTTTCTTACCGACACTAGAGATAAACTAATTATTTAAAAATTTGTAACACAATTTTTCAAAATTATCACTTCAAATAACTTGTGTTGCATCGATGAGATATATTTATTTTCAGATTCATATTATATGTGGGAGCTAAAATCCACAACTAAAATTTTAATGTGAATATAGCCTAGTCTGACTAAACCTTACTCTATTCATACTAAAATTATAATTGCGAGTTTTCGCTCCCACATATAATATGGATTTTTAAATAAATATATTTCATAGATTCACATAATTTACTTAAAGTGCTAGTTTTGAAAATGTTAGTTACTAATTTTTTAGATAATTAGTTTATCTCTAGTGCCGGTCAAAAGAACTACTATTACCGGTAAATCTTTAGATCATTTTTATTATTTCCTTGTCTTTTATATTTTCAATTTATACATTGATAATGTTGATTTTAAATCAAATCAAACTCATGTATTTTTATTAATTATTTAAAAATGCTAATTATAATTTTTTTTAAGTTATTAATTTTTAGTTAATGTTATTATATTTTTATATTTTTGAATTTTTAAACTTTTTAGATCTTAATGGTAAAATCCCTCAACTATTTTTATTTCGTGTAAAAACTCTTAAACTAAGGATTTATTGGTAGTATTGATAATTATGACCGGCACTGTAGACAAAATGATTAATTCATTAAATAAAGTTAGTTTGAGAGTTATTTTACTAAATACTTAGTTTGGAGGTTTACCCAAAACAAAGGGGTTTTAAGTTTTTAACAGTTAAAAATCATTTTTGTATTAAATTGTCCTCCCGATCTATTTTTCATTATGTATGCGTATGCAGTATTGGGTTAAAACGCAAGAATGGTGATGTATCATCACATACCTTTACGTGCGAGAGATGTTTGGCGTCAAAGTCAACGTCACGTGGAAGAAACTTACAAATGGTAAAATCAGCCATGCGTCTTTTAATCCCTTCCCAGTTCTTAATTACTTCGAAGGAAATGGTCTCCGATCCAGTTTTGAAGATCACCGGTCTTGACACTCCCTATATCCTTGTCTGAAAACGCTTTGCCGGCGGAAGAATTAGTTACAAGGAAGATGAAGATGGAGAAGCAGAAGATTAGGGTGAAAATAATGGAGAGGAAGAGGAAGAAGAGGTAGAGAGTTATGATGATGTAGTTTTCGTAGAGAGCGGCGATGAGGCCTAAGGAAGAGATGAAGAAGAGTCGCTATCACGATAAGAGAGTTTGGATGAAGCGTTGACACTGCGATACTGATGGCATAAGGTTGCGAGGCCGATCAATGCGAGGATTGCGTTCGTTGTTATCACGGCGGCGTTGCTTAGCGGTGGCATTGTTTAAACGCCGGTTGTTTTTGGCCTAGAGAAAAGTTGGTTAGTGGAGAAAACAAATGTCTCAAACTCAAAGTGTTATATACTAAAATACATGTCATGTGTCGTATATGTATACGAGAAATATTGAACTTGCTTACCAATTTTTTTAGAAATGTGAACATTAAACTTGTCATAGTTCTCTTGGTTATCGACTTATTATATTTCAACTTATGATCATTTAGTTATTGTTAATTTACTATATAGGTATGAAGATGGGTAAAGATTCAAATTTCAAAAGTATCCATAGATTAAAGATGTGATTATAATTTAGGGAGGCCCTTGAACAGAGACTCAATTAACATTTTGCCAAAAAAAAAAGAAACTCTTGTGATATATTCAAGGCCGGTCTTGAGATTTGACGTAATAAACATTTTAAAACTAAAAGATGAATATTTTTTTTTTGAACACACAATGCTTATATTAAAACTAAAAACCTAATAGCCTAAGCCAGTTACAACCGCAGAGATCTTCGACAGTAAACTGATAAACAAAAAAAACTAAGACATGACGAAAGGTAGATGCGGCTAATGAGAGAAGAGACCCATAGAGAAGCTTCACTTATATTCATAAAGCCCGCGTTTTGCTCATTTTCGGCCCTGATATACACATGGAGATAAAACGGTTAATTGTAACATGTGAATGGTTGGTTACTAATAAAACGATCGGTACTACGTCGGGACGTGGTTTCCACTTTCCAATTACTAAACATCTGAAGTTCTTTGATTATGCCTCCATTACTTCATGTCCTTAACTACGCTATTATGTTGAAACTCGATGATCTTATTTTATGTTTTATTAAACTTTTTATGTATTTATTATATGTGTTTATATATTCATACAAATGGTAACGAGTCTCAAATAAAAACCAGATCGGTCTCATATTTGATTTGCTGTTGTCATCTCCTTGTTCGGTAGATGGGTGACAATCAGGACTGGTCCTAGGCTAAAGCTCATAAAGCCAGGGCTTTAGACGTCAAAAGAATAAATATGTTAGGGGCGCCAGAGTTGACAAAGTCCATTGTAGTCCAGTGGTTGTATTCTGTTCTTTTGATTCTAGAGGTATTAGGTTTGAGCTTACTTTCGCTTTTGTTTGTGACATTAATATAACTTTTTTCCCTTTTCTGAGAATAATAACAAAAGAGTTACTCATTCAAAGATACATAGGATTTCGTTATCTTTTCTAGCAATCCTTTAATTTCTTTTCTTTCTTTTTCATCACTCTTTAGTTTCTTTAATAAACATCTATTCTATTAAAAGGGAAGTAGTTTTGAAAAATCTACTTATACAAAGTTACTGCATCCTTTCATTTTTAGTCCAACCTATTATATATAACTAGATATTATAACTGAACTCCTATTATATAGCAACCAAATAATATTTCCAACATTAATTGACCTTTATAGGATCTACAACTTATAACATCTACTGTTAACTAACGTGCTATACCAATATCAACACTATTAACAAAACAAATTATATCAGACATTGTGGACAATATAGAAGGTTTCATATTATGTTATTAGATTATATATTTGGGACTGCAATACTAAATTAAAAAAATATGCTAAATAAATCTTAAGTCTTATCAACTCAACAAATAAAAATATTATAAAATGCACACCAAATATAATGAGAGAGAGTAAAGTTTAATATTTGGGTCTTCGGGCCGAGTTGGATCGATTCCTTTTATGTCCTAGACATTTAAACCAACTAGATATTTGAAAATTTCAGTTCGGATTCGGGTTGGTTCCAGATAGGTTCAGATTCGTAATTCAAATAATTATAATTTTTAGTTACATGACGGGTCTGACCGATTTGAATATTTAAAACCCGAAAAGATTTTAAATACCCGAAAATACAAAAATCCCTACAACATGAAATTTTTTGAAAACTCAAACAAAACTCTTAAAAGTTCAAATAGTTTATATAACCCAAAACTTTACCCAAAATATGAACTAAAAAACAGAAAAAATCCAAAATTTTACGGCTGTCAAAAAAAAAAATCCAAAATTTTACTTGAATACCTGAAATATATAAGTAAATTTTGATAGCATCACCTTTTAACTTAAAATATCCATAATACCAATCTTAAATATCCAGATATGACTAATATACACAAAACAATTGGGTACTTTGTTTAGCCGATCGAGTCTCAGATAAAACTCGGACCTAACCGAGACCCACGGGTTCAAAATTATACCCAATAAGTACTTTGTTTTAGAAATTGACCAAACTGAATATATATTTTTGGATCAGTTTTGGTTCAAATTTTTGGGTTCGGATAAAATACATATGCCTAATAGAAATTTACATAAAAATATACATAGAGAATCTCAAATAAGCTAATTAAATCTAAATAAATATCCTTCTTTGATATAATACGACTCTGTAACGTAATAATGTAAAACAATTTCAAAATGATAATTCATATCAAATTGTGTTTTTTCTTTATAATCCAAAAATCCGCGCTTCAGAGCGCAGGTTAAAATCTAGTATTATATTAAATGATACTCCTAATTGTTTCTCCTCAGTTTCTTCCTTTTTATTTCTTTCAAGGATCCTTTTTATTTTGAATGATCAATTGCTCATTATCCACTGTTTTATTGTGATTGATCTTTTTGGAATAGCTTTTTTTGCAACTTTTTGTAAATTTGTTAGAAACTTTTGAAATTCCAAAGAATTAAACTATAATAGGGTTCTAATATTTTTTAAAAACTCTATGAACACAGTAAAATTGGTGAATTTGATGTTAGCGTGATTTTATTATATGTTGTGCTCTATCTAGCTATAAATTATATATTTTGTTCGTGCGTTTCCTTGAATTTGTAAAAATTCTTTAAGAATAAATTAAAAATCGGCGTAGTAGAACTGCAAATAAAATGAAAAAAATATGACAAGATGAACTGCAAATAATGTTTTGATTTTTTGTATCTTATTTTTTTAGAAACAACTTAACTTTTAATAATATTTGGTTTTATTTTGATTATGTAGTTAAAATATATAATTTAATTATAATTAAAGAGATTTTTTTTTTTGAGAAAGAGGGGCAATATTTTTTTAAACCGCTTTAGGCGCCGGAAAACTCCGGACCGGCACTGGTGACAATTGAAACCTTTTGCACCTCCTAGGCAAGTATTAATGCTTAAGCTTTTCATCTTCATTTTATATTGTTTTATTCATTACAAGTTTCAACAATACATGTATATCAAAAGAAACTTGATATTACAGTGGTACACTAACGTAAAAAACGTGTTCACATATTCATACCACAGACGAAATCTGAGGAGCCGGTACATAGCCGTTACTGTTGATTTCGTTGTCGTCAGTGCCGTTTAATTTATCTGAGGAGAAGATTTCATCACCACACGTTACTAATGCCTTCAGATCATCATCTGTGACTCTCTGAAATCAACAAATTGAAACCAATAATTAAGTGTGAGATTTCATTAGCAATTCGTATTTAAAATAATATACTTTTAAGTATATTTAATTTATATCATAAGCATATGTGCACAGGAAGATATATATATATATATAGAAAAATTAAAAAAAAAACACCTTTTTCTGCTTGGTTAAATCTCTGAACCGTGAGAAAACCTCGTTCAATTTCTCATCACTGATTTCATATCCCAACTGAGAGCAGAAGTAAACATTCAACTATATTAATTAATAATTATATAGATCTCTTATTTATATATGATCATTTTGTAACCAATGGGTAAAGAAATGACAAAATTGCAAGGTATGTACCTCTTTCAGACGACCTTTAACTGCATGACGTCCACTACATAGTTCCATAGTTATACAAATGAGTTAAACAATGGTATGTCGCGTAGTTTCATTAAGTAAAACCAAGAAAATCTTACTTCAAAATTGAATGATATAACTTAAAATTGAATAATTACCTAAGCTTTCCAAGAACAATGCCTGAATTTTGAGATTTTACAACTCCAACATCTTCTGGTGATATGATCTCATATGTACTCCGATTTTTCAATATCCCATCCTTCAAAATGTGTAAAGAATGATAACCAAATCAATCTCATAACTGACTTTCTGTATAATATAAGTAGTTATGTATGTATATATATGCACCGAACCTGGTGAATGCCGCTCTCATGAACAAAACAGTTGGCTCCAACTATAGGTTTATGTGGCTGAACATACAAGCCAGTATATTCTTGAACCTGCTCAAGAATTAGCAACTATTAGTCAATTATTATAAACGCAAAGGATAGAACACACTAGCTCCTCGATATGTCAAAGTTACCATCTTGCTGGTAGCCATAATTTGGCGTGTGTCTATTCTTGTGTAAACACCACCCATCACAAATGCTCCTCGACATTTCAAAGCCATCACGACCTATATATATACCAAATAAATATTCATATTCATTTACGAGCTTGTTGAGTTTCTTGGACTGTTTTCAAAACCAACTCGCAACAAAATGAGTAATAGATTGATTCATATCAGTTGTACTATCTTATGTTCTATCTCACTTTGGATGTGGATTTCTAGCAGTTCTTACCTCTTCAAGCGGTGCATTCCCACTTCTTTCACCTATTCCATTGATTGTTACTTCGACTTGTCGTGCTCCCGCACATATACCCTGTTTATTTATACATAATGTGTAAACTCATTGTTATTTATGTATTTTGAATTGATATTTGTACATAAATGAACAAAATTTCAGGATTAGAAAAGGTACGGCGATTGTGTTGGCGGTAGCAACACCAAGGTCATTGTGACAATGAGCGCTGAAGATAACATCATCAATTCCAGGAGTGTTTGCTTTGATGTATCTCACAAGTTTCCCGTATTCGTGCGGCATGTTGATCCCCACCGTGTCCGGGCAGGCCAGGGTGGTTGCACCCGCTTTGATCGCTTCTTCAAAAACCGTGCATATATAATCCTTGTCAGACCTGCTTAATTTTAATCACAAATTAGTATTTTATAATTATATATGACATGGTAAAAAGAAAATTTTATATATAAAGTTCCTTACCAAGTCAGCAAAATCTATAACGTTATCTAGCAACAGTTAATAACATTTTAAAGTAATTATGCCATCATTATTTGAAATATTCATGTATTACATTGGCCGATCCGATATTATTTTTGTTTGCAACTTTGATTGTCTGAACCGCAGTCCAATTAATCATCTAAAAAATGAAACTGACGAGTAGCTGAATCATAGATTTTCTAAATGAGAACTAAGAAATGATTTCATTTCGCATGACCAAGCAAATAGCAACATAATTTCTGACAGGACTTGTACACAGAACTGACAACTTAATTTTTTTTCTCACCACTAGGCTACCATTGGTTGATTAGGATCTAATATTTTATTTTACCGCAACAAATATTTTCTTTATAGAAACATAGTACCACAATTTTATGTTCTTTTGAACCTGTGAAAAAAAATAATAATGGAAATGTATAGGTTTTAAGATGTGAACCTGCCGCCATCTTCGCAACCAAACTCGATGTCTTCGAAGCCTAAACTTTTAGCAAACCTAATGCTACTCGCGACCATGTCGACGACTTCTTCTCTAGTCATTTTCAACTTATATTTCAAGTGAATGTCACTAGTAGAAGTGAATATGACTATCCTCGGCCTCTTTGCGTACTTCACTGACTCCCAAGCCGCCTTTATATCTCTTTCTTTGCTTCGTGCGATGACGCATATCACTGGGATATAACCTGTTTCCTCATCAACCTAGCAATCACACAAGATAGTCTTTTAGTGCTAATTCTTTGACCATTTCTTCATTTGCGCATGCATGCTTTTCATGAATCCCATGCGAATTAACATGCGGTCTATTTACTTTATATGTCTTATCAACTAATCCAGTCAACTCCGATAAACACACACTTAATTTTCATGAGTAATTTTTTTCTGAATGGTCACGACACTGCCTGATCCGAATTTATAAACTAATGTTAAAAAGCTGAATCGCCTTTTACCAGAGTACCATGTAAACTAATTGTATTAAAGCCCAACCCCATACTTTTCACATAGCTGTGAATTTGTTTCAAGTGAGGTCGAGTTACCGAAAGAGTAGAGTATTTTAACACATTCTCGGTCTTGTATAGATTTTTTTTGTTAAAAATATAAAGACTCAAATCCAAGGAAAAACCTCCAGATTTGTAAATACTAATCCGAGAAAATTTGAAAATCTGTATATTTTAGTTGGATTTATAAATACTATATGAATTTTTAAATCAATCAAAATATATAAACCAACAACACTTTAGAATTCTATAGAGTTTGTTGATTTTAAAAGTTAGGAGATTTGTTAAATTTGGAATGGGTTGTAGAGAATTTTGTATATTGTGAAAATCTATGAAAAAAAATAATATAATGATTTTAAGAATTCAAGGGAAGCATGTAGTATTCTCAAAATCTTGTTTTGTGAGTTAAAATGTTAAGAATTCAACTCCGAATAACACTTATACTTTAATAAATTTGTAGAATCTTTAAAGTCTAATTTTTTTAATAATAATAAATTATTTTGTATATAATTATAAAATCATCAAACCAATAACACTAGATTTTAATGAGAATGTGAAAATCTATAAACCAATAACACTAGACTTGAAAATTCTAAGATTCATTATAAATTTAATTCCCACTAACACCCCCTTAGCTTTCAACGTAATAATTATCCTTAATTTGAATTTCATTATAAACCCTCTTTATCAAATAAACTTGATACAGTTTTTTTATGAAAAAAATCGATATAGTTTGAAGAAGGAAATAAAGAAACAACCTCGTTTCCCACGGTTTTGGCGATGGTTTGGATGGTTTCGAACTCTTCCTCTGATGACACGGGAAAACCAACTTCCATGATGTCTACTCTGAGTTTAGCGAGCTGCCGGGCAATCTCTATCTTCTGCGGTGGAGTAAGGGCTGCACCGGGAGATTGTTCGCCGTCACGGAGCGTCGTGTCGAATACACGCACATAGTTCTTGTCTGGGAGCTTGTTCGGAATGTACTCCGGCCACCGTTCCACGATGGTTTTGAGGTCAGTACCACTAGTCTCGGCGTTTTTGGACACAGAGGAACAACATGAGATGAGCAAGGACGAGTTGTTGTACGGACGTGTCAGGCGGACAGATCCAAAGGGTAAGAATGACCGGACAACCATGTTCGAACCGGTGGTAGGGATAATTCCGGAAGATGTCAGAAGTGACGATGCCATAACTATGAAGTACGTACGTAGGAGAGAAATAAATATTTTGATTGGTTTGGAGGATAAAAGATAGTGAGCAAATTGTTTTGCAATGAGATGGAGAACATGCACAATAAAATTCATCGATATTTATAGATGGGTAGAAATTCCTTTTTAATGGATTTCTAAAAATGGTTAGTGGGATTTATACAGATGATAAGTCCAACAATCTTGGATTTATAATAATTTTTATAAATACCTGATCCAATAAGGGAAGATTTTGGTTAAAAAAACCAGATACTTAAATTCAATAAGCCCCATTTAATTTAATGGAGTGATGGCTTAATTTTTCATATTAAACTAAATTATTGTTATCGTTTGTTTTTATTTTCTATTTAAAGTTTTTATATTAAAATACTAATTATTATGATAGTGGGGCTTAAATATATTTTCTGCGTTTGAAAATTAAAAATTACATCATTTTGTAGTAATTTAAAACGATGAACGTAAATGGAAGCTCTTTTGTGTTTAACATCATACACAAATAATTAATCTTTACTTTATATTATTTCATATATTTACATACATATACATATACCGCTGTATACATATTATATTAATAATATCCGACGAAGAACTGATTTCGTATCAGTATACACAAGTAAATTCTAAAAAAGACGTAAGTTTAATGATTTCATATGTAAATACAAGAACAACAATGTAATCATAATATTTTTTAAGTGGGAGTTAAAAGATAATACTGCTTAAAAGGTGGGCGAGTTAAATATCGCTATATCTAAATTATTAGTAACGATCACGTGGTATGCATTCCCAGGTAGGTAGCCACATATGCTAATTTCTGTGAAAAAGCTTTTGAAGAGTAAACCAGACTTTGGGATATTTTTGTCATTAGACTGGTAGAGAGGTTTTCTAGTAACTAGCAAGTATTTCTTCCGAAATAACGCAAATATATGTTGACATGTAGCTGATGTGTTTTACGTCAGTATATGTAGAACAAAAAGGTGCAGTGCCTAATCTTTATCGTATCTTTAATATTTTATCAATATATATTAATATAGTCATCATTTGAAATTAAAGGAGATTTATAGATCCTTTCAGAACTATTTCACCAATAAATTGTTTTTTTTGTTGTTTTTGCATATTTGAACAGAATACAATCATACTAGGAGACTACCAGAAGGTTAAATTTAATAGTATGTTTCTTTCACTAATGACTTTCAAATTAAACATAAACTAACTATTACATGATAAAATGATAGGTCTTATAGTTGGATCAAATTAACATGAAAAATTTAATCCCAACCTATGAAACAACAAAGAAAGAAACGAGATAACAACGATACAATGAAATACAATATCTAGTTATATGAACCACGGTCTTGACAACTACGCTTTTCTCTCTCTAAATGTCATCCATTCCATGTCTTGGTATGTTGATAGTTAAATTAAATATGAAGCGAAGCTAGTAACTTAATAATGTGACATATATAATAATGGTTTACTCGTTTCATTGCCAATATACAAGACACTTATATTTTGGCTTGAATACTTTGGGTGGATCGTGAAGTAGTAATATGTGATGTGAATCGAGTTCAATCTTGAAATGATCCAATAGACGACAATTCGCTCATACTTAAAGAACAAATAAAAGCAAAATACTAAAGAAGCTTTCACTGAAAGAAATAAAATAGATAGATTAGATATACACACTGCGTTGAAATATCCGTGATCGTAGACATAAACAAGGTTTTGGTTCTAATAGAAGTTTTAAGAAAAGAAAAAGGAAAACAAAACATGTTTCTACAACAATAGAAGGTTCAAATACTACGAGAAGTCGGAACCACTATAACCGATACTGTAGTCGTATGGGAAGATGAAGATCTGTCAAGTTGGCTTCATGGCCAATATAAATGTTGACATGGTCCTCGATTTGGACGAATGCCAATGAGTTTACATTGGTTTTTCATGAACGTCGTACGTGCATGGCCAATGTGATTGTATGGAGCTTTTCGTCAGGTCTAAATTATAGTCCAAACACCCAATGTGAGTGTTTAGAAGCTCAATTTCATTTATTTGTTGCACAAAAGCCATCTAGATTTCGCCTTTCAGAAGGCATTCTTGAAAATGACTCAAAAAGACTAAAATATACGTAAAACTCCTGAAAAACCTAAATGCAAAGACATTAAGAGCAAAGAACAAAAGAAATAAGATTAATAAGATTGTCAATAAGATATATCCACAAGCCACTTTCTGTAGATTCACTACCACTGTTCATGTTAAAATTCTTTCTAGAAAAACACACAAAAGAAATAGAAATTAAAGGGGAAAAAAAAAGAGCACGTGGAAATTTGGAACTCCAGTTGGGCAGGTAGGTGAAAGTTGACATCTTTGCACCTCCAGGTAGGTGACTTGTTGTGCTTAATATTTACTTGTGCATAATTCTGTTCTCTTTTCATATCCATTGTCTTCTATAATGTTGTTATAGTTAAAATGAAACACTATGAACTTACATTTCTCAAAAAGAAAACAATATTAACTTGCACATAATATTTTTGTTGAATAAATAATTAAATATCGCCTTGAACAAAAAAATAGAACTTGGTAATATAGGACTACCAAAACAGAAAAGAAATAAGAACGTGGCCCAAAATAAGAAGAATGAATCGATTGATAATTTATAATTGGAAATATATGTGGCAACAAAGTTAATTAGAAAAGTTAAAATTGTTAACAAGGAAATCAGTATAAGAGCAGCTCCATTAGTAGAATTTTAAGAGTATCTCAACAATTTAGAAAAAAGAAGAAAATAGGAAAGAGAAAGTTAAACGTATATGTGCAGACATATTTTGATTGACACTTTAGAAACTATCTTTACATGTGCTAATGTGTAATTGTTCTGCTTAATATATTTTAATTAGATAATTTTATGTTATTAAAATATTAATAATTTTGGATTTAGATACTTGTATATAAATCTGAACCAATGTGGCTGCTGGTTTAGTTTCTTTTTTGGTTTATTACTTATTTCAGTTTTAAAGTTTGATCAATTTTATGAGAGTACTAGATCTTGATCCGCGCAACAGCGCAGATGTTTGCTTTTAGTTTTATATACTTAGATATTTATTTTAGGTCATCAGTAGTATATATCTTTTAAAAGTTAACCATATATTTAAATGTTTATATAACTTTCAGATAAAATAATTTAATAGTTTATATGTTGTAGTTAATTAATTGTTTAAAATTGTCATATGTATTTTTTTCTTCTTATTATATGTTTATCTTATTGTATTTGCATTTAGTTATTAAACAAATTAATATATGCATGAAACAACATATTTGAAAATTATTTCATATTTTCTTTTATGCTAAATTCTGACCAGTCTTTCATAGCTGGATTTCCTTTTATCAAAATGTTTTTTTATTTTTATTCATTTCAGATGATATATTATTGTATGTAAAAAATCTTAATTTTATACATATTTTACATTGTTTCCTAAAGTTAAGTCGTTTTGTCATCGTATTATATTTTCAACATAAATATTTTATAGTTAGGAAAGTAAAATTTATAGATTTATCAATTTTGATATAATTTCATCGTTTTACTTCAATCTAATAATTTTATTTTAACATGATTGATTATGACAAAAAAATAAAAAAAATAGGATAGAATTTTTTTCATTTTATAAACGATAATTGAATATATATTAATGCATAATAGTAGTTCATATCATTGATTACAAAATTAGTGAAAATATTTACATATACTTTTTTGAATTAAAATATTGTTAAAATATTTATCACATATTTGTTAGAATTATTTTAATATATATAAATAAAATTTATAAATTTATCAATTTAATATAGTTTTATCATTTTACTTCAATTTAATAATTTTATTTTAACATGACTGATTATAAAAATAAATAGATAAAAATAGGATAGAGTTGTTTTCATTCTATAAACGATAGTTGAATATATATATATATTAATGCATAATAGTAGTTCAATGATTACAAAATTAGTGAAAATATTTACATATATTTTTTGAAAATTGAAATATTGTTAAAATATTTATCACATATATGTTAGAATTCTTTATATATCATGATTAAAGTAGTTACAAACATTTTATATTATTAGCTTTAATAAAATACATGTTAATTTTTATACATGTATTTATAGTTTGCTAATGTTGACTGGTCTTATCAATGTATTATAGTTTTGAACATAAATATTTATCATTATGAAAATAAATTATATAGAAATTTATTAATATAATAATTTTCTTTTAATAGATAAAATAATATGATAGAATTTTTATTTTTTCATCTTGTAAACGATAAGTGAATGTATTAATGTATAATAATATTTCAAAACTAATTACAAAATTAGTAAAACTATTTACGTATAATTTTAAAAAATTAATATCTTGTTAAAATATTTTCAAACAAATTTGTTAGATTTTTTTAAATATATTTAAAATAAAAATATATCAAAAGATATTATGATTAAAGTAGTCTAAAGATTCTATGTGTTATTAGTTTTAATAAAATTATTTAATAAAATTTATAAAGAATGATCCAAAATGAAATATTACACATGAAATAAATCATGACTTCAATTTTAATAGAATATATTATGATTAAAGTAGTCCAAAGATTCTATGTTTTATTAGTTTTAATAAAATATATTTAATAAAATTTCTAAAGGATGGTCCAAAATTAAATATTACACATGAAAAAAATCATGACTTCTATTTAGTACAATATATTATGATTAAAGTAGTCCAAAAATTCTATGTGTTATTAGTTTTAGTAATATACATTTAATAAAAAAATTAAAGAATGGTACAACATGAAATATCACACATAAAATAAATCATGATTTCTATTTTAATAAAATAAAATACTATTTTCTACCAAAACCTTATGTTATTCAAACATAGTGTTTATCGGTTATGTATTATAATTTGATAAAATATTTGTTTACGAACAGAGATAGACGATATAGTATAATCAAAATGTACAAAAGAAGATATGCAACATACAAATCAAATAAGGTTTCAGAAAATCACACACCTTCCAAAGATAGAGAACCGGCAGTGGATTTTTTTGGCCAAAACTGCTCGAGCATTTTATAGATATTTAGTTTTTGTTGGTCATTCTATTCCGTTTTTAATTTTATACCATCTCAAATACGAATTATAGAATAGCATTTTGATGTCAAAAAATTATATATATATATAAGAATCAAATATAACCCTTTTGTGTGATCCATCTTCAAGCCGATGCTACAAATGGATAAAAATATAAGACAAAGGATCATGTCTACAAAGTACTATGAGAAGCAGAAACTCAAAGGACTAATACAGTGTTGGTTTAGTGCAAGGCAGCCATAGGAATAACTAGGTTTCATAGTTTGAGTTATGATAGAATTTTTTTAGTTATTGCTGTACATAAACATTCTTTTTCCTGATGATCAATAAATTTAACATTTCATCAAAAAAAAAAAAAACAAATGGATAAAAATAAGAATTGGCCTTAGTGTTAGTCTGTTTCTCTATTATATGTTTCTGATGCTGTGGTCTTTTTTCAATTTCTTTTGTGCACGCGACTGCTTGATGTTATTGTTTTCGTCATCGTTGTGGTTTTCATCTCCACTTTGGAGATGAGGTCGAACCTTCCGATGAACTTCTTCTTCCTGAGATTAAAAGAAAAGTTATAAGAGATCAAAATTCATCTATATCATCATATTTTTGGTTTTCCTTTTCAAAACATTTATCTTAATTTTCTCCAAAAACATTTATTTTAAATAAGAAAAGTAAAATAGTAATAAAATAAATAATGGGGCCATAAATAATTGATAAACAATAATATAATATATTTCAAATTTTAAATAATCTATTAATGTTACTAACCCAAAAATACTATTTATTTTGTTCTTCTTTTGATATTTCTTAGATTTTATATATTTAAACTTTTTTCTAAACAGATATAGAAATTAAAATTAGAAACAATGGAAGCGTACCTCTTGAGGCTGTTTAGAGAGCTTGATTTGTACAGAGATCCTTGACCTGGACAAGTCCACTCCTGATTTTTGAAGTGTTTCTGACAATGTTTTCAATAACCTATATTCCAAGTAATTTTTTTTAATTAAAATTTCTCTTTAGTCTTATAACTTTGACTAGGGTTGAAATTAAACTCACCCTTGGGAGTAAACACTTGATATATTGATCGTGCCCTTATGAATAGAAAGCTCCTCTACCTCCTCCTCTTCTCTCAGATTTTCACATTCCATTGCAGCAACATCTGATGATGAAACTGGACAAAGCTGTGACAATTCTGGAGAGAAGAAACTGTTCCTTTGACCCAACACAGGAAACGAAGTCGTATCCATTGCCCTTTTCAGACACTGTTGATGCTCCATGTCGACGGCTTGAGCCTCTGCGAGGACTGGAACAGTTCCTTCAGGTGGCTGTTGATGTTTTTGTTTTAGATTAGTTTAAACAAAATAATAGACAAATTAGAAGAAGGTTCAAGCTAAGAGTTACCTCGTGTTTGTCTACTTTCTCTTGTAAGAAGTGAATGTATTGAATAACCTGTATCATTATATATGTTTAAAGTAAGTTTGTGTGAAAAGAACAGATTCACAGAAACTTCTATTACTCATACCTCTAGTAAGAATAGAGATGGCATTTTGACCGCAGCCCGCGGGCCTGGCCCGTACAAGACCCATGCGGGGCGGATTTGGGTAAGGGTAATCGAAGCCCATTTAAAAGCGGGTCTCGCGGGTAAGTGTCATGCGGGTTTGGGCTTTTGCGGTCTAGGCTCAGCGGGTCTTGCGGGGTCGACATAACCCGCGACCACTTCCTCATTTGCTGTCTTTACACCTGAAAAAAAAGAGTCAAGAGACGAAAATGGCGATCAGGGTTCTCTACAGCACGACTCCACCAACGAGCACCAGAGGAGCAGCACCACCAACCGATTCTTCTTCTCCTCGACTAAGACCACCATCAGAGCTTCTCTCCATCTTCTTTCCACCACCACTGGAGCTTCTCTCCTTCCTCGAGCTTCCACTGGAACTCTCCATCTTCTCGTCCGAAGCAAGTTGCACCGTGCAACAACAACAACAACAACATCTTCTCAAGCTCACCCCAATGAAACATCATGTTTTGCATACCCGCGGGCCAGCCCGCAATGTCCTATGTAGTAAGCGGGGCGGGTTTGGGCAGAGGTTTAAGTACCGCGGGTCACGGCGGGCTTACCCGCAAAGAACCGCCGGAGAGAGAGACCGCAGCGGGGCGGGCCAATGCGGGGCGGGTGGTACCAAATGCCATCTCTAAGTAAGAATGACGCCTTGTCCCGCTTTTGGTCGCTGTTAGGGATCAATTGTCTCAACGTTTGAAATCTGTTTCATATATAGCTTGGATCAACTCTCACTCTCTTTGTAATCTACCAAACTAAATTCCATATCTTATTTGTAAACTCACCTATCATTGATCTTGCTCCTCCTCCGTTGCTCTGTTGCAGAATGTTTTGACCTAGGAGTGTTCGGCTTTTGTTCGTTACCATGACCTTTCTTATCTACTTTGACTCTCAAATCCACTGTAAAGAAAAGATCACAAGTGACAACATCTTGTCAATTATATCGTTTAAGAAATGTAATCTAATGAGTGTTCAAGAAATGGTTAGACGTATGGTAATTAGGCGTTTTAAAAAGAATTAGTGTTTAATTGGACTTCTAGGCGCCGTTTCAACAGATTTATTTAAAACCCTTTAAAATAAATCATTTAGTTTATACCGATTTACCCTGTAAGTGGACACACCTAAGCATCGCCTAGACCGATTTTAGAACATTGGATCTAATTAAGCCTTCTAGTGAATGACAAACCTCTCTGGGACTGACTAGTGGATGTGTTGCTCCCTTTATTCTTAACAAACTCTTCATCATCATCGTCCATATCATCCTCCTGAGAACTTCCTTTGGCAGACTTTATCATGTCTATGAAACTCTGGCTCTGCCTCTTTCTTGTATGCCCTTTCTTCTCTATAGATTCATTCCACAGAGTGAACCCATTCTTTGCAGCGTAAGAGCTGCAATTAGAAACCGAATTATCCTCGACTGCGTTCCTCTCGTTACAGCTAGCTTGGGACACCGTAAACATCGGAGAGACCTTTGGTTTAGGAACTCGCTGAAGATGGTTATGATTCAAGTAAGGCATTTGACTGATCGTGTAAGTCCCTATACCACCGGGAAGCACGTGCTGGTTATGAACGTACGGTGACTTCAGCTCCGACGATGCCACCGTTGTGCCATCACTACCTCTGGTCCCTTCCTCCTTGGCACTAGCTCTTGTTCCAACATGTTCGAACGGTTGTAGAAAATCATGAGTTTTCGGATACCCACCTGTTTATTATATATACATCATCGAAGGTTAGGACCAACGTTTTCTCAAAAGTATCTTTTACATAAAACAGAAAACATGATTAGTTTTTCATATAAAAAATGAAAATATATACGTAAACGCTAAATGCATACGGAAGCTCTTACACACATACGAGTTATGACAACACAGTAAATGAAGACATAAACAATCTAATTGTACATACATGTACTGCCTGAGATTTATCTACATATACAAAGCTCATGTCGTATTGTACTTGCATGTCCGTACATTAGTCTTATTAAGAACATACGCTGACAAAGTTCGTTAATAGTTTTAATCAATAAGATTAAAATTGGATCCGTAATTAGTAAACAGGTCCAACTAATCACATGGCATATACCCCACCTTCTATAACTAACATATCACACACAAGCACTCCAGATCTGGCCTCTAATTTATATATCACGTGACACAGCATTATCTAGATGTTTGTTTCAGAGCTAGACTTTTACATGAAAATGGTACTTATGTAGTTATATGTACTTTTTAACAGAACATAATGTGTGTTTTCAGACCAGATCTTCTGACACTAAACAAAAAATAAATAAAAAACAAACAAAAGTGGTTTTCAGATCTCATGTAACAAAATTAGATCTGACGGGTCATCGTCATCATTAACATAGAGATATTTATGACGACTTATATAAAAATGGACTCTTCTTTTTGTTTTAATTTAATATGTTTGATAATTAGTAGTATTTTCATTACATCTCTCTTATTTCCCTCTACGAAGAAATACAAAATTAGTAATAATATATATACCTTGAGATGAAGGCATTGGATCTGCAGGATGGACGTTGGAATTACTGCAGGCTGATAAAAAATCATGCGTTGGTTTTTTTCTCCCTGTAGAGAAAAGTCTTCTTAATAATCAAAAATTAAAATGAAAAAGACAATTATCTTTTATTATTATTACGATATTTTTCTTTAGTAACTTGTGAAAGAAAGACGAGAATCCAGAACCTAAAAGAAAAGAAGAAGAAGAATCTGAAACATGTCGCGCTCTGTAATTATTACCTTGTGCTTCAAAGACACGAGAATGTGGAAACTCCATCAACCACAGCTTTTAACTTAAAACGTTAGATTATGTGGTGGTTGAAATTCGAGAGATACTCCCTTAGATCTGCGACTTATAGCTGCAGATTTAAGATAAGACTTTGTTGAGAATTGGAGCTTGAAACTATCTGAATTATGAGAGAAAATCTATCGAACTCTCAGATTCTAACGATCGATCTGACTCTAAATTACAAAACAATCATAATTAAACCATAATTCAGCAAAAAATAATAATAATCGAATTTCAAACCAAGAGAATGTTAGTAAAATCTAAGTGAAACCATGAAGTAATTAAGAGATTCAATAGAGACGTAAGAATGTTAGTACCTTGTAGATGATAGATGAATCTACCATGCACAATTGTCACCTCGCAGATGAGGGAGAGAGCTTTCTCACTTTCTTGGCCGATTCTCTCTGTCTGTCTCTTTGTTTAGGAGATGAGGAACTGGAGTTCTTTTTATAAAATCGTTATTACAGTTTAAGTAGTAACTCAGTTCATCTAAACGACGTTAAGTTAACGGTGTTATGTTACGTAATTTAACGGCGTCATGGGAGTGTTTTGTCTACTTGCGTCGTCGAAAGATAATAGGGGTTTATCCATTTAGCGGCGCCAAAAGAAAAAAAAAAGTAACGCAAAAATACTCGCACACTATTTTTATTTACTTTAAGACGAAGTTCAATTTAATGTCTTGATTTATTAGAAACCCAAGATTTCTGTTTTTTTGGTGTTTCTACAGTGATTTTTCTAAAAAATTTAGAAATGTATAGATGAAAAAGACTTGATATATAGTTTAGACTCAGAAGAAAGAATAAAAAAAAAAGTCTAGTTTAGACTTGTCAAAAAATATTCACTAGTTGTTGAATCTAATACAAATATACAAACTAAGGTTTTTGTTTTCATTTATTTTTATATAAATATTTTGTTTTCATTTCTAAATTGATATATATTATAATATATATGTGTCTATCAATTTTTAAAACATAATAAGTTTACGGTATATTTTTTCATTGAATAGATTGTTTCAAACTTTCACATATATTTGTATCTTCTTCTATATACATATATTTTTCGGATTATTTTTTCATTATTAAAATCATAACTATATATATAAAGATTAGTAAAATATTTTTTTATTGTTATATTCAAAGATATTGTAACATTTCACAAATTTAGAAAGTTTTTAAAAAATTAAACGTTCCGCTTCATAGATTTATATTATCGAGTAAATAACTAAACATTTAGTTTTGTTTAATTTTTAAAATAAACTATATAGTTTAATATTTGTTTTCATTGGTTTAAGGTAGTAAAGATTAACCATTGTTAGATAATATGATTTTTTTATTTAAAAAAAATATTTATAATTTTAAAAGTTAACATCGATAAATATTTAAATAATTAACATATGGAGATATAATATTACAACATTAAATTATATCTATTTAATTTATACTATCTATAAATCTAATGGATCATTTATTGTTTAAATCTAATTATTGATAGCCCAATAAAAATTTCTGGTAGACCCAAAATTTAAATGATAAGATTAGAGATTAAATATAACATGATTTTTTAGAAATATGTACATTATGTCCATTTTAAAAAAAAAACACACATGAATCAAGGTTGTGACTTGTGTTTTAATATATAAGATATGGATGTATAATATTACAACATTAAATTACATCTATTTAATTTATACTATCTATAAATCTAATGGATCATCTATTATTTAAATCCAATTATTGATAGCCCAATAAAAATTTTTGGTAGATTCAAAATTTAAATGATAAGATTAGAGATTAAATGTAACATGATTTTCTAGAAATAGGTACATTAAGTCCATTTTTCAAAAAAACACATATGAATCAAGGTTGTGACTCGTGTTTTAATATATACTCCTAATATACTACCACCCTCTTAACTCACATGCATTATTTTATTTCACATGTTTATTATTTATATTTATTTTTGGTGATCCCGATTTAGATCCTTTAATATTTATTGCTCCGCAAGTAAAAGATAAATACTGTATTTGATTCATTGGCAACAGTGGCCAGTGGATGACCTCCGTGTCCTTCCAAGCCTGCAAAAGTACATGCTCACATTATCTTTTAGTCTGTACTCTCTGCACCCTCAGACTCTTTTGAATTGTGGATAAAATCTAAAGTACTATTCTGATAATAATTAGGAGGTCACATATATACTTGAATGGGTTAATTGATAAGTAATAATATGATACTTTCCCCTAGATAAATGGATTGGTATACAATTAAGTTTCTCCAAAAGAATAATTGGGTATTCTCAAAACAAGCAAAAAAGAAAAGAAAAGAAAAGAAATCAAGCTATTTTATTAACTACTCGCGTGACCAATGAAACAGTAAATACCTTTTTAGTTTTAAGTTAGTGACGAATTTAACTAGTGTAGAAAAGAAATCAATCACGTATATATTAAAAGTGAAACATTACAACATTTTGAGGTATTTGTGTATCATTACCACAATAATTTTTAGAATTTCTAGAGAAATAGGTTGGTCCATCTAAACATATAACAAGCTTTTAACCCGCAGTTCGATCCCCGTTGGCCATCAGAATTTAACATTGCACTTCTGGGGCCCACAAAATAGTCGGTTGATCTTGGTCGCCGGACACTGTGGTTAAATAAAAAAAATATATAACAAGCTTTTTATTAAACTAACTATAAATTAATTATTAATTTTCTTTATTCTTTCTATAAATAAAAATTAAGGAATTGTCTAATGTAGCTAAAATATATATGACAATTAATGATGTTTAATAATAAAGATTTGATAAAAATAGTGTATTCTCTATCATTTTTTTTTCAATTTTAACTTATTAAAATAAATTAAAAAACCACACTAACCATATAATAAAATTTAGATTTTTCCGTATATGTTATATTTTGAATTTTTAAAAATGACTATAAATTATTAAAATTGTTAAAAGTCTCACATTAAATTTTTTGTGAACCATAGTTTAAATTTATTTTATGACAAGATACAAATGATTACAAAATCATATAAGTATAAAAACTCATTTATTAAATATTAAGATTAAATATATATATATATATTAATATCATTTAAATCAACAATATACCATATAAAACACATAAATATTTTAATTTTGAAATTTTATTTGAACAATTTTTTTTGATAAAAGTTACTGAATTTTTAACTTTTAATATATTTATTATTTTATAATGTGTAAAAAATATAGAATACGTAAAAATAATTTCTATAATGTTCATCCTGCATAAGACAAGACGTAGATCTTAATCTAATCTAGTTAGTTTTAAACTGGTGACGAGTTTAGTTAGCGAGATGATGCAAATACTTATTTTCAATAATTTAAAAAATATAGCAATATATTCGTTTGACCAAAAAAGCAAAATATTCGTATAACTTTGTATAGTCATGCGTATGCACATCTTTTATATATTATTGTTTATACGCGTGGTGGCAAAGGTTGCCACAATAATGATCGTAACGAGATAGCCATACGATCTTACGTTAACTATAGTTTTTTTTTTTTTTGTAACTGGTTACCTATAGTTTTTAAATGGAAATAAACACGGCTCGGCAGTGGCATATATATATATATATCTTCTTTTTATACGTTTAAATATATTTATGATGTTTCCAATAATAATATATTTCCTCCGTTTCAAAAATAAAATCATATTTTATAAAAAAAAATTGTTTCAAAAAGATATATGTTTTATTTTTTCAATAAATTAATTAATTGCAAATTGTAAACTTCAAAAAACATAATAGTGTTTATAAATATTTTATTCATTAAAAATTGTGAGAAATAGTTGATAATGAAAAATAATAGATTGGTGATTAAAAATTTATATGTTTCTTAATAAATATGAAAATCTTAAAACATACATCTTTCTGAAACAGATGGAGTATTAGATACACTACTAAAATAAACTGAAAAGGGAGAACTTATTAGAGCTATTGAAAATATTTTTTTGTTAGAAGTCTAGATGAATCACGAGTTGATCAATTTAAAGTATATTATATGGGGCAATCTATGTATACAATGTGAAAATACATGACAATTATAAGCTCTCATATATGTGAGATGTAACAATATATGTATGTGGTTCTTTCTTTTTCTTTTGAAAATGTGTTGTTATATACCTAATTAATGTCCTATACAGTTGTATTTATAAGAATATTTATGCATAACTAAATAGACTTAATAAATTAAAGAAAGCGTATATAGAATAATAATTAGTGTTGGGTCACAAGAAGAAGAGTAGTATATAGAATAGGGAAATAGGAAAAGAACACTCTCACATGCTCTCTCCACTACTTTGTCTCGTGAGTTGTTAGGTTATCTCTCTAAACACGCTTTCTCCATCCCTAACCTATATTAGGCCCATGAATTTATTAAATAATACTGACTAAAATGTATTGAATCATCACTAGCTAAAATGTGCAGATTCTCTAGAATGGACTTAATTAACACAAAGTTTATGAATATCGTTTACCATGTTTATAATGGCTATGGCTGTTGTTTCCTGCGTACGGTTAGTGTCAGGAGATCAATTGATGTCCATTGTAAATGAGAAAAAATTTATGTCCATTGTGTTTTTAGGCTAAGAATGATTAATAGAGTTATGCAGACCACACTTTCATGGCACATAACAAGAATAAAAAGATGACCGCATCAAAACACGTGCGACGTCGGTTTCGTGGTAGAGATGGGGCCACGTGAGCCGGTGGGTCTACTCACGTGCCAAAAACTATTACAACATCAAGAGTCGGCGGGAGTGAGGACAATCGCAGGGGCACTTTGGATATATGCATCATTCGTAGGTCCATTTCAAGATAAGACCCAAACTAATAGTTCCAAGTTATCTTTTGTGAGGGTGTATTAGTGTCAAAATTAACGGCCAATGCAGCCTTTTTTATCACTCACTGTTGCCCCCTTAAGGCAGCTAATCCGTGACGGTAGAGGTTAGGCAACATAATAATAGCTCGAGATCTCATCAAAGGAGAAAGGATATTAGTTCCAAAGTAATGGCCAATAATCGTGGATGTCTTTGGTCACAATCCGTCTGATACACGAAGTCCCTTTTCATTACACAAAGCTAGACATCATATTGCCCAAATTCGAGTTAGAAACTATGAATGTACAGGCGACGAAAATCTTCTAGGTTCTGTAAGAGCCATGAACATAAGATTCAAGCTTTTAGTTTGACCAATCGCAAACAAAAAGTTAGACCCAAATACTATTTTAATACCAATTACTTAACCAATAATGTTGATATGAATTGGTACAAGACGGCGATTCATCTTAATCCATCTATTTATAAATATTGGTCTTTGTAAATTATTATCACAATTAACAGAGTTAGTTTCCCTTTTTTAAGTTTCCTTAACGTAGTCGCTACCCTATAAAATCCTAAATTGTATTATTCTACGTACTTAGCTTACTTTTTATTATAGTTTAGTTCTAGATAAACTAATTGAAGATTCCATCACATCCAGCAGGTTCTTGTACACACAAACACTTGATATAAATTATCAGAATATTTATATATTTAAAACAAGGGAAAATATTACTAGGATCTTTAGAAAATTCTTCCCCTCCAATTTTGGTCTATAATAAAAAAAGATTAACACTGAAAATAATTAGAGATGCGAGAAAGTCGATTATATTTTCAAGAACCAAAGTCAATTTCACATAAGGTCTATCATTTTTAAAAGTCCATTCGGTGTTTTTAATTTTTTTTAAATATAAGCATAAACCTAATTATTTAAAGTATAATGCTTTTCCAGATTATATTTTTTTTTACATCCATTGTTTAATTAAATAAACTGGTTATTGTAAAATAGTTATTTATATACAAAATAGTGTATGGGACTGAGCTGGGAGCATCGCATATGTGTTATCTGTCTTCTTTCTCTTTTCTTTTTTTTCACTTTTTTATGAAGGCAATTAGTTGTCCTAATCATTATCTGTTTTATCTTCTTCCTTACTCGTACAATTTAAGTAGTTTAAGTCTAATGGTCTGACATGGTGTAAACAAATTTCCTTACAACATGGATATTCCTTTCCTCACGAATCATCTTAGGGATCAGTTAACAAATATATCCTCTATTTTCTAATATATTTTCTTGCGTGTCTTGTGATGAAATGAAACTAGATTAAATAATTATTGAATAATACGTCTCCAATTAATAACTACGTAATTAAACTGGGATTAAAGTATATGAGACGTGGCAGTTTATTGACGTAGGTCGCACCGTATCACGTGATACGAAAAGTTTTACTTGCCTACCTCACTTCGCTCTATCACGTGGCCAACTCAACCAGCTCTATTATTGCGGGTCCCACCTAATGTTTTACAATATCCCGTTTCAGTTTTTTTTTTTCAGTTTTATGTATTAACTAAAAACTATAGACATAAAAAATCAAAGTGTTTCAAAAAAAAAAAAAAGACAAAAAATCATAATAGTCTCTTTAATGAGCGTATATTATTTCAAATTTACTTGAAAATCTACTATGAATAATTACCAGACAGAAGATTTAAGAGATCAATAACATTTTTAAATTGTTTAAATATTTTTGATAATTATAGGCCATACAATGTATGTATAATATCTAGGTCTGATCCACATGGTAAGCCACATAACCTACGAATTAAAACACATGGGTTAGTTATAAAATTCTACGCAACAAATTTTTATTATTTATATATTTTCTATAAAATATTAGGGTTACAAGCAAAATTTATAATGTATAGACGGATACTAATACTTTTGGAATTTGGAATGCCAATTAACAACACTGGTTGTGCTTAAGACCAACCTTGAACATAACTTTTTAGTGAAATAGTTTTTTTCCTCGTAAATCTCTCGAGAGTTATATTAATTAAGGATGTATGGTATTTAGAATCTAAACTCTAATACTATATTAAATTCGGAACTTAAAATTAATTGGTAATTAATCAATTGATCTTAACCTTTTATACTTAGGTTAATTCCTTGAATTTTCCCGGGTGGAATAGTTTATCTCTAATATATTACCTAAGTTATTGACTTGCATACGTCTATAAACTTAACTTAGGGGACATAGAAACCGGTAAACACAAAAGTCAGGGCACGTGAGGAGAGAAGCGCCGCTCATGTGTGCCCATTCCTTGCCGTTAACTAATGTGCCACAATGACTGTCGTCTAGCATGCGCTGGGCCCCGTGCACTGGCTCATTGGCTCTTTCTTTTCCAGTCGCCGTTTATTGCCAAAGCCGAGTTTGCGGTTTAGAGTGACAATGTGACATATGGTGAATGGTCGCTCTCTAATTCTACTGTAAATTCAGTTTGGTATCACAACCCGAATAAGGTGGAAACCAAAATTAAAACCTCTGCTTGGTAAAAACCACTGCACCTCTGCTTCTCTAGTTGGTGTTAGAGGAAGACTCATCTTTGATTCGTTCAACTCTTTATTTATTTTGGTTCTGCCATGACTTGAGTTTTCCTGCTTCATTTTTATACATGTGAGACGCTTCTCTCAAGTCTCGTCTATCCTCCTTTAGTTTCTTTTTCATGAATCTTTTATCTATGATTATAGAAATAATATTCAATGTCCACAATAAAATTTATTCCATTCTTTTGTTCAACCCAACCACCAAATATGCACTTATAGTAAATATTTAATTAAAGTGTTTGCACACAAAGTTACAATAACTTTTTTTTTTGTTAAAATAACTTGGTAAGTGAATTCTCTCCTTCACCGTGTGTTCCCCGAAGCCCGAACGTTTCGTTATATGGCCACATTCCCACTATGGCTAGACATCTTCAAGAAGCCCATTTCATATAGCCCGGTCATTCTTTAGTCCTTGTTCTTGATTCAGATCTGACTTTGATCCATATCACTATCATTCTTACTTTAAACTTCTAAAGGAAACCTTTAATTAGGTTTATTACTCTGTTATATGTGTGGTCAACTGTTATATGTATTAACCTTCATTTTCATAAATGATTCGGTACTAATCTAAATTCAAGATAGAATTGTCCGCTTTTTCTGTTCTTAATCAGTTCACGTACTTATTTTATATGTATATACACTACAGTATATCCCATGTTGTTTGGTTAAACAGGTATCTTCAGCTAAATCTAACTACCGGAATTTAATATCTAAAGCCATTTTTCTAAAAACAATAGTTTGTATAAGTAAAGTGAGAATGTTAATCAAAACTTCCAGGTAAGAGATAATTTACATAAACAAAATTTTCAATTATCAATATGATTTTTCTCTCCTAGTTTAAGCATTGACGGCGAGAGAGGGACTGAAATATTCACTTGAATTTTTCAACTAACCGCTTGAAAAATTGCGATTTCCAGTTAAGAACTCAGATAATTATAAAATTATTTTTCTTAACAACCAATAACTAAACATGTGTAATTGTGTATAGTGACATTAATAACCAAAAACGTCTCTTCTGAATACATACAAAAGCTAACAAAAGTACCACCTGAGAAAAGCTTGTGTCGGCGTGCCGCCTACCATGATCAGTAGTAGATACATGTAAAACGTAAAAGAAAAAAAAACTATCAAAGGCCGAGTAGTGATGCACCAAAATTGAAGCCTCATTGGGAAATATAGGCTCATGTTTCATGTTAAACACACACACACACACACGTAGTTCTGTTAATTGTGCCTAGGAGGATGATGACCAGGGTCGCTGTAATCGGCCGTTAAACTCACCGTTTTGGTGAGCCTCTTCTTGCTCTTTCTTTTCCTTACCGTTTCTTTACTCTCTATCGCTAAACTGTTCATTTCATTTGCCTCGCCCTTCATATTTCCATGCTTCAACGCCTTTCGGTTTCCCATTACATTTTCAATAGCCTAATAACAATAAATTATTCAAATTGATATATTATAACCAATATGTTAAACCGTCGATGTTTAATATATATTGCTTCATAAAACACAAATCATGGATTGAGATTTTGTTGCTATATAACGTACCTTGCTGGTAATCTGAGTACTAGTGCTTGCTCCAAGCCCACCATTCTTTGCCGCTTGTGGAACTATAGAGAAAATTTATAGAGAAAATTTGATGAGCGTAATTATAAAATTCAAAAGATATATTTAAATAATGAACATCATAACACATGCTGAAACATACATAGCTGTTATTGTATATACTGATCTCCAACATACCTTCTCTATTAAACTTTGCATGCGAGACTTTAGCATGTAATAGCAAGATGAAAAATATTAGAAGATAGCAAAAAGCCCTCATGGACACCATTTCGTGTTTCTTTTGTTCCTTCCGTTGCCTTAATGTGTGTATGTTTGTGTGTGAACAATATTAAAGGGGAGACTTGTGTATATGAGGGGGAAGAGAGGGGAGGTTTTATAACAGAGCGACAAAAAGTCCAAGAAGAAGAAAAAGAGCTCAAGGTCAAAGCTAGTATTCCAATAACCTTTAATTACTCTCTCTCTCTCGTTTAATTATTGAAATATGATAGTTTATAAATAGTAATCCTAATAAACAAAACAAGAAGGTAAATGCGGTTAACCGTTTTGAATGTTGATTTTGCTTGGGGATTGTCCAAATAAAAAAGAAAAAAAAATGAAAGTGCTAAGCCCAATGTTGTTCAAAGCTTTGGTTTTGAGAATTCATGTGCTTCAAATTATACTAGAATTTTGATATCATATAAACTTTTTAAATATGTAATTTATATTTAGTGTTATAAATATTGTATAATTCTATAATCTTATTGTTTAGGCATAATATTTGTAATGATTATTATACTTTGATTTGTTTTATATATTTTAATTTATTATTAATTTTTATTACTTATTAATATATTTTTTAGTTCAGCACAATAAATTCATAATCTGAAATAATCAAATACACAGTCTCCTATAATATAACTTTTAAATTTCTATAGTTTGTATACAATACATTTTAATATTATTTAGTTATACTATAGATGGATATTTGTTATTATAATTTATATATATATATATATATAGTGTTATATATATATATATAGTGTTTAAGAAACTATAGTTGAACATCTATCATTTTTGGTTTTTGCAAAATTTTATAAACAAATAAATTGTTATGCTTAAATAATATCTACTCCATTAATTTAGTAAATAGCATGAATACATAGTAGTATTTGTCATATTATTTTAGTAGATTTTATCAATATAGGATACTTTTGGATGTTATGGTATGAAGTTTTCTGATTTTTAATTATTAAATTAAGATTTCAAAAAATTATATTACAACCTAATTTTTTTTTCATGTTACTTTTCAAAAAATTATATTTTTAGCATCAATGATTTTATCTTTTACAAAATTTGGAATATTATAATTTTAAGTTTTTAATATTTATTTTTCAATTTGTTACTTGGTCAAGAAATATTACACAACTATTTTCTTAATTTGAAAGATTATAGGGAATGACTTTTGAATTTGTTTGTCACTAAATCAATTCATTATTTTATTAAAATATATTTGACTTTTTGGTAAGATTTTTTAAAATATTTGTTTTCATGAGATTTTGTTATAATTAAAATAAATATTAAATTTAAAATGAAATTTAATTTGTCATTAATATCTTTAATTAATTATTAATATTTCATATTTTCTAGTAACATATTTTGTATATAATACATGAACTAAAAGTTATTTATTTAGTATTATATTTTGTATATAATCATGTATTTATGTGAGTTTTAAAATAATTAAAAAGATAATATATAGTTGTAGATATAAAAATTTAACATATGTTAATAATTTTCATTTTGTATAAAATATTATATAGTTTATGAACTGAACCCGTTTTAACGATGAATGATAATTTATATAAATGAAAGCATTTTCTAAGAATGGGGTTTTGTGCAACTCTAAAAATAGGTTAATCTACCAATTTAATATAATTTTGTCATATTTAATTCATATAGCCAATTTTCATATAATATAGACTATAATGATAAAATTTATAAAACAGCATATACTTTTAAATTAACATAAATTATAATAATATTATATTTCTAATTACGAAATAAATTAATTCATTATTTTATAGAAAAATATTTAATTTTTTGATTGATTCTCTTAGAATTTTTCTCAACATATATTTTTATAACTAAAAATAAAATTCAAATTATATTTAAAATTGATTTATTAGTAATATCCATATTTTTATATCTTTCCCAACTGATTTTGTTATAATTAAAATAAATATTAAATTTATAATTAAAATTTATTTGTCATTAATATCTTTAGTTAATTATTAAAATTTCAAAAAAAAAATAGAAACATATTTTGTAAATAATACATGAACTAAATGTTAGTTATGTACTATTATATTTTGTATATAATCATTGGGGAATTGCCACTAATACCACTTTTCTAATACCACTTTTCAACTTTACACTAACCAATTTTACCATTAAAATTTTAATAGGTAAAATACCATTATACCCCTAATTAATTAAACCTAAAACTATTCTCTTCTTCCCCAAAGATTTCTTCAAATCTCAGATCCAAAATGAACGATACATGTAATCAAATCCGACGAATCAGACGATGTTGACGAGTTCTCCGGCGCTGAGGAGTTCTCCGGCAAAATTTCTGACTAGTTATACGGCAAGATCCGACGACGCTGCTGATGAGCTCAAACGAACAAGACGAGTTCTCGGCGAGATTTACGAACACTGAAGAGTTTCCGACGAGATCTGACGACGAGTTTTCCGGCGAGATCTAACGAAGACGAGTTCTCTGATGAAGCTGACAGGCTCTACAAGCTCAGACGAACGAGACGATCTCTTTCCCTACACCTAAGAAACGCTAACAAAGGTAAGAGGATAATAGATGGTGATTTTCGTCTCTTTCTGTAATTGTAGGTTGGTTTATCAAAATCGATCTGTTTCTCGAAAGGAAAACGAAATTTTTCTCATGAAGTTTTCAAATCTCAAATTTATAAGACCTTATAAATTGAGTCCTTTCGAATCTTACTGTTGATTTGTTAGCAATCAAAAGACATAGAGCTTAACATATATTTAATTACTAACGTAAGAGTAATATTATTCCATGATTACTTCTTCTTTTGGTTGATCTGGTAATGTTGCAGGGAATTACAAAGGTGTGCTGTGAGCTTTTAGATTTAAAGGATGCTGTGGAGAATATATGTGGTGATATGCATATCAAGTACCTCACTTTCTTGAGGTAATACAATGCTACTATTTGTAGTTTGACTAGCAAAGTTTAGTATGTGCAATATATGAGGTAGAAGGTTGGTATTTTGATGTAACGTTATGTTTGGTACTTTATGAGATTCATTTTTATGTCTTGTTTTGTGTATAATATCTAAAGAAGCAGTGGAGATGGAGATGAGTTTGTTGAGTTACGAAAGCATATTATTTTTGAATCTTGTTTTTGGAAGTGAGCTAGTGCTGATGTGTAGGAATAATATGTGATTGGCTTGCGTTCAGATTTTGAAGATCGACCAGGTTGGTGAGCTGTTTGAAGAAGTAAGAGGGACTCTGAACTAGAACGTGGTTTGTGCGATCAAAGAATTACATATTTATAACACTTTATAAAAGTTGCAGAGTTGGCTTGGTAATACATTCTTCTCTCTCATCTTCTTCAGACATCTCTTAATTAGGATGTTGTCGCATCCAAGGGCTCAAACCATACTTGTAGATGGAGCTTTTAGGGAGGGCGAGCCGCTGATTCCACTTCCTTCATTTAAGATCTTGGTGCTTCTCACATTCTCTTCTCCATCCACAGGAGTTAAGGTAAGTAGTAGTATTTATAAAACTAAACCATGAAATGAGCTTGTTTGATTCTAATCACAAGCATGGTCTCTGTACAGTCTACATAGAGGGTTGAGACAGTATATCCCTTGCTGAAGGACGTGGCTCTTTCACCAGATATGTCTTTTTGTGTTAATTGTCTTTTTGAGGGACTTTAGAAAACTTAACTTGTAACCCATTATAAATCAGTTTATAAACGTTTATAAATCATTTTTGAGTTCCTTATACTTATTCTGCCTAGCATTCCTCACAAGACTTCTCAAGTTCACACATTTATATGTTTTAATAGACATATCCGATCAACTCTTGTTTAAAAACTTCTTTATAAAGACTTATAAATCGTAGTTTCACAAAAAAAAAAGAAAAAAAAAAGAGACTTATAAATCGTCAAGTTGTACTTTTAATAATATCCTGAAATCCAGATTTATAAAGAATTATAATTAATGCAGTGTTCACTATCCGAAAATCTTAATCTTAACCAGAATTATTCAAATAACAAGTCCAACTAAGCCTTATTTGCTTTTTGGATAACAGAAGGAAGCAAATCCTAAAATTACTTGAACTCTTATTTAAAAACTTTTTTATAAAGACTTATAAATCGTCGAGTTGTACTTTTGAAAATATCCTGAAATCCAGATTTATATTTTATAAAGGTCTAAAAAATTTGAACAAATTTAACTTTTAGTAAATAACTGCATGACTAATGTTGTAGAGAGAAACTCACACACATTCAAAGACTGAATTGAACAACATTAAAGAGTTGACGAAGTCGGTTGTTTAGAACATATTCATATAAATTGTTTTTATAAATATTTTATAAACTCTTATAAATTATTTACATACCTTTATAAACCCTAGAAAATTATTTTATTAACTCTTATAACTTGTTTAATAAGCTTTTCTAAATGGTTATAGACTCTTATAATTGATTTAAGATCTCCAATTGATTTCTAAACCTGTATATACCTCTATAAACCTTATAAATTATATACATACCCCTTATAAATGATTTATAAACTTTTATAATTTTTTTAATAAACATTTATAAATTGTTTATATACTTTATAAATTGTTTTATAAGCCTTTATAGATGGTTTATAGACTCTTACAAATAATTTGTAAACCTTTATAAAAGGTTTATAATATTTATAAATTGTTTTTAATAAAATTTTATAAATGATTTATAAACTCTTATTAATTATTTATATATCCTTATAAATATTATTTTACAAGTCTTTATAAATTGTTATAGCCTCTTATAAATGATTTCATAGACTTTCTATGTGATTCATAAACCAATAAACCTTATAAATTGTATGCATATCCCTTATAAATTGTTTATAAACTTTCATAACATTTTTATAAACAATTATAAATGGTTTATAGACTTTATTAATTGTTTTATAAACCTTTATAAAAAGATTATAAACTTTGCAAATTGTTTTATAAACTTTTATAAATGATTTATAAACTCTTATTTGCTTTTCATCTCTCCTTTGCTCTTTATTTTTATCTTCTTTCATGTGTTATTGCCTTATATCATACGTTGCAAAATGTAAATTCACAAATCCTTGTTCCCATTAGCTTTTCTTCATTTTATATCCTTGTTGAACCGTCAAGATCCATGTTATCAAGATCAGGAGGTGTTGGGTTCACGAAATGTTTGTATTCCTCAGGGAATCCAAACACTGTATTAACCACAAGATGTAACAAAGAATAAACAACGTTTTATAAGTCTCTACAAATCTCTAATTTATAATTTAATAAACTCCTATAAAACTACATTTATAATCTTTTATAAACACTTCACATTATTGCAAAGACACCGATTGGATAATCACTTTTGAATTGTCTACTGGTTCTGTTCCAGCTTCATAAATCCTCAGAGGCAATCTCAAAGATGTGCAATTCATTGCTATCTAGCTGCAAGACGAAATAAAAAATGATGTTAACTTTTAATCATGGTCTAAAAATACCTTATCCAATCATAATGTTTATATATTTCGATAACAACCTTACAAAGAATATATGATAACAAAAGACGAGACTTTTCAAATTCACACATTTATATGTTTTTTATAGACATATATGATTAACTCCTGTTTACAACCTTTAATTATAAAATCTTGTATTGCATTGAGTTGTACTATCGACAATATCCTAAACCCAAGATTTATAAGAGGTTATAATTCTTTAAAATGCAATGTTCACTATCCGAAAATCTTTCTCCTAACAAGAACTATTCAAATGACAAGTCTAAATCAACCTTATTTGTTTTTTGGATAATAGAGGAACGAAAATCCTAAAATTACTTGAACCCAGATTTATAATGGTTTATAATTTTTCAAAAATTCAATGTTTACTATTGAAACTCTTTCCCTTAGATCGACATGTTCTAAACCTACCTTCGTTGACTTTCTTCGAACAAAAAAAAATACCTAAGTAGCTGCTTCCACCTCATCTGGTTCCCTTGACCATCTCAATCCACAATACTCGCCTGCTGCAACTTGCGTCTTCTTCGACGTAGCAAGAACTTTCTCCAAATCCAACTGTGACAATGCCCTAGGTACCTGACAAACAAAATGATAGCAACTCACAACATCAACACTTGCAAATTTGGTGACTGCAACAGCATTGGACATTTTCATATGAAACTTAGAGGACATGGTCTCCATTTTCTCTCTTCCTCTAGGATTTCTCTGATAGGGAAGTAAGCTGCTTTCTTGCAGAGCTCAAAGATGTCTGATCCGGTGTAGCCTCCGCATAGACGAGCTAAGTGATCGTAGTCAATATCGGGCTCCACCCTCTCTCCCTTCAGCGTCACTTTCAATATCTCAGCTCTCTCCTTACGTTCAGGCATTCCAATCTCAAAGGCTTGAGGAAGACGCCTCATTATTGGTTCATCAAACTCTGATGATCTGTTTGTTGCAGCAAGTACCATCACCCTCGCATTCGCTACGAAGCAACCATTATACTCATTTAAAAACTACTGTATCCAAGTAGAGCATGCTCTAGACTGCACTAGAGTGATCTGAAAGGTGAATGATTCAACTTACGATCAGTAGAAAACCCATCCCATAAAGCCATAAACTTAGTCTTCATGTTTGCCATGGCTTCGTGATCTATGACTTTTGTACCTGTGACTTTTGTTTCATGCATCTTTTTCTTCACTTATAAATCATTGAGTTGTATTTATCAACAATCTCATGAAACCCAGATTTATAAGGGGTTATAATTCTTTAATATTCAGTTTTCACTATCGTAACTTATCTCTTCCTTAATATGCAGTTTTCACTATCGGAAAATCTATTTCTTAGCTGAAACCATTCAGATCAATCTTAATATGACTTCAAAACCAGATTTAAGTTTTCAAATACTCAATGTTTTCACTCTCAACGTTTCACTATGAAATCAGTTTCTCTTAGATCGACCTCTTTAAATGAGATATCTAAGAGAACCTTGTTTGATTTTTCGATAAGAGAAAGCACAAAATCGAATCAAACAAAAAAATACAGAAATTAGAGAACAAACAAATACAGAAATTAGAGACATACAAGTTGTCAATCACGTATAGGAGTCGACATCTTGGAGATTTTGAATCGATTTCGTCGCCGGAAGTCTACGGTGAGAGAGACACGCCGGAACTAGACGGTGAGAGAGAGACGCTAGAAGGAGAGAGAGACGACGGTGACTCGACGGTGAGAGAGAGACGACGGGGACTCGGGAAGAGGGAGAGAAACCGATGGTGGAGAAGAAGATAAGGTAAGGGTATTATTATCTTTTGCTCACTAATGAAAGTGGTATTTCTGAAAATGTCCTTAGACTTATGGTAAAGTTGAAAAGTGGTATCCAACAAAGTGTAAAAGTAAAATTTCCCCTATAATCATTTTAGATAATATATTGCTTTTTGTTTCAAAATAAACAAAAAGATAATATATAGTTGCAAATAAAAATTTAACAGATGTTAATAATTTTTGTTTTTGCATAAAAAAAATATAGTTTAAGATGTTTTATCGAAGAACAATAAATTTATATATCTATTTATTTAAAAGAAAGCATTTTAAAAATAGGTTAATCTACCAATTTAATATACTTTTCATATTTAGTTCATAGAACACTTATTTTAATACAATATAAATTATAATCATAAATTATAAAATAACATAATTTTTTACGTCAAAATTTTAATTAAAATTTATTATAATAACTTTATATCATTAATTACGAAATTATTTAATGCAGTATTTATAAAATATATTTAAAATGCTTGTTAGGATTTTGTTAGATTTTTTTCAACAGAATTTTTTATAACTAAAAATAAATTCAAATTTATTGTTAAAACTGATTTAGTATTAATAATTTACTGATTATTAATATTTAATATAAATAATTAAATATATTTCATTAATAAATTAATTAAGTGGTCCCACTATGACTTGTCAATAGTGGATGAAAATTAGACTCTAAATTAGTAGATTAGATTTACGCTCTTAAAATTTCCACTGTGATATAGCATTCTTTTTGCCAACATCTTTTTATCACTGTGATAGTAACATGTATTTACTTATATTATTTTCTAAAAAAGATCTTCAAATTTTATTTATATTATTTAAATATTTGATTATATATAACGGTAAAACAATAATGACATGATATTTTTTACAAAAAAATAATGACATGATAATATATTGGGCAATTCTCTCAAAAACAATTTTTCGATCTTGGATCGATTGTGATCTTTCGCTAGGCGAATCAGTTTTCGTAAGGCGAGTTCTTTTTGTTGTGTTTTCAAACCAATCGGATGCTGTTCTTCTACTTTCTATCTTTTACTCCGATTTTGGTTTGATGTAATAAAGCTCTGATATTATCTGAGTATCAGAGCTAAAGCCAATCATCTTTCGATTGGTTTTAAAAATTAAACTCCTCTTCTACAATATATTGTTAAATCCCTTTGTTTATGTTGGTTATTTTCACTATTCAAGGATATGCTCTCAACCCTGTATCGCGAGAGTCAATCTTTACTGTTGTACTGAAGCCGATGGGCTTTGAGTAAAGTATCTTTGCAGTAAGGAAGCGGTGGTGTTAGACAGATATTGACTGGTTTCAACGGAGGTTTTAGCAAAGTTGGCGTCCTCTGACGGTCCGACAAAAGACCTCTTGTTGGTCAATCGAACTATCTCTGGATTATAATCTACGGTAGTGGAAATTCCTGAACACAAGTGAAGGTTAGAGCGAAGAAGGAGTGTAGAGGTCTTGGTGTTTTGCAGCAAGGTTTCCATCATTTCTATGTTGCGGAGAAGTAGAGATGGAAGATCGGTGAAGAAACTTTCCGGCGGTGAAGAACAACGGTGGCCGAGTTCGCTGCCTCACATGAAGACATGTAACGTCACGTGTCGTTTTTCTATTCACTTAGCTCCACGTAGAAAGACAGCTATCATGAACCGACTTTTATAGTGGGCTGATTTAGTATTTCGGGCTTCTCTTTAAGTTTTATGTTATTGGACATGTTATAACGTACAAGCCTTGTAATGTCCATTGGGCTGAGTTAATGAAACTTGACAAAAAAAAAAAAGTTTTTATCACATAAATAGTATCTAAGAAATAAAATGATCAAAATAGCTCTTTTTTTTTAACATTTTAATATTTTTTTTTATTTTTCAAAATTTAAAACTTTATTCTCAAAATATCACCCCTTAACTCTAAAACATAATTCTAGATTAGTTGATCCTATGGTATAAATGTTGTTTTATCCTTTAATAAAAAAAATTGGTCATTTTTTTCTTTCAAATTTATTAAAATATATTTTAAAGTATATTAAAATCTATGGAATTTCTCTAATATATTTTAAAGTATATTAAAGTATATTAAAATCTAACTTTTTAAGATACCAAGTAGTACGTATAATTTCTTCTACACCCTTGTATTAGTTTGAGTTTGTGACTACACATGAACAGAAATCTTGACTAACCGAAGAATAATATAAAACGAAAAACCATATGATTAAAACTATACATATGTAGTTTAATAACGATAGTTAGGTTTTAACATTTTTTTGCGTATATAATTCTAACAGACTGTAAAGTTAGTACTTAGTCTAATACTATATACACTAGCTATATGCATTACTACATATCACACATGCTTACACAGAAACACACAATCTTTAACAAAAGGCTGTCACGAAATCCTAGAGAGTGGTATTGCAACGTGATATTAGTCAAAGACTCGGAAGTAGTATTAACTTGGAACCAGACAAAATTGGTTTTTGTACCAAACCGAAGACATCAGAGAGGATTTGGTTTGGATCCAACAAACCAAGTTTAGAGCATTAAATGTTGTACGATTATTGGGAAATAGGTTAGGGTCGTCAAACATATAAGGATATTGGAATACATATGATATATATAACTTTACTCTATTATGCAATAGAAAACTATAGAAATAACTAGTAAGTAATTTTGGACGGAGTTGTTAGACTTGCAGATGTACCGGAAAAGAGAATTTAAACCAGCACCGGCCAACAAATGTTAAAACCGACCAGAGGCACTTGGTTTTTACGCTGTCGTTTTGGGGATACTAAAAACCTCATGTGGATGTGAAGAATGAGACTTTTTATAACATATATAACAACATGCAAAATTCAAAATTGGGCTTTACTTTCCAAGGATCTTCACGTGATGCTTCTCGTACTTTTAATTTTTGCACTCTAAAAAATATCTTTGGAATTGAGAAAATATTTCAACTTTTTTTATCCCACTTTTAATTATCTTACCCTCCAAGAAAGAAAAATAAAATATTTACATACATGAAAAATTGAAAACACTCAAATCAGTTTAGCGATTAAAAATGGGTGACATGAGCTTGATAGAACTTCAATGGGTTCAAGTTGGTTCAGACGAAACTTGCTACAAAGAGGCTTAGTTATTGTCTGTTTCTGGAAACAAGACATTGCCTCTCCGTAACGCTAATTACATTTTGATACACACTTTCAAAGCTGTTAAGCATCATTATGTCGTTTTAATGTGTTTGGTTTCCGCTTTATTTAGCTTTGAAATTCAAGTTTATCCCTTAGAGCATCTCCAAAAGAAAGTTTATAACTCCAAATATATAATTTTTTGCTCTCCAAAAAGAAACTTCAAAACTTCAAATTTGAAGTTTTGAAGAGTGGAACTCCAAATATAGAGTTTCACTTTTCAAAACTTCAAATTTGAAGTTTCATCTTTTTATTTACATTTTGGTCCTTACAATTATACATCATATTTATAATTTTTAAATATTTTTTTGTTTATTGTTTTAATCCTTAAAACTTTTATATCTCATAAATATTTCAAATTTATTTTATAAATTTAAGTTTTACACATGAAATTAAATAAAAAAAAATTGAAACAAGATTTATAATATTTTAAAACTAGAATTAAACAACAAGAATATTACAAAAAACCATGATAAAAACATATTAAAAAGACACATGAAGACATAATTATTACTCAAATTTAAATATTATAACAACACTAATAGTCTGGTAAATTTGCTCTGGAACCTCCCAAATCTCCAAAATATTGTCCAAACAAATTTTGTGTAACCGAAGATGATTGTTGTTGTTGCTCTTGATGCATTTTCGTATGATTCTTTCTTGTTCAGATCGAATATATTCACGAATATTAACATCATCAATAGAAGCTAAGTTTTTTAGCAATATTTTATTTTTCTATTTTATTTCTTTAAAAGCTAACTTTTTGCTTCATTTTGCAGTCGTAATTCAATCATCTCATAATTTTTTTCCCTGCTTGTTGTACTTTTGTTTAAAAGATCAAGAATTTTTTCGTTTGATGATATCAAACTATCAACAGCCATATTATGAGGATATTTGATTTCAAAAAAATTTGGCTCGTAATCTACAAATAAAAAATAAAGAGAATCATTTTTTACTTCGAAATGCACTAGTTGATCATATATGGGAGCATTATGGAAATAATTTTATGGAATAATATAGTATTTACTTGCAGTTTAATATTTAATTATATATTTTTATTTATAATTTTATATTTTAGTGTAAGATTTTTTTAATTAATATTTCTGTAATATTTATATATATGTACTAGTTATTTTATAGAAGTTTTATGAATTTATATCAACTATGACAAATATAAGGACCATAATGTAAAATATAAATAATTTTGAAGTTAGGCTTGAAGTTTTACTTTTGGAGAAAAACACATTGAAACTTCAAATATAGAGTTTTGGAAACTTCAAAATAGAGTTTCTTTTTTGAGATGTTATTAATCTCGGTCTGGAAACAATGCATTAATCAGTGTCTTTGACTTTATAGTAGTTTGTGTTTATTATGGGCATTCTTTCTTCTTATATGTTTCCCAATCTTACAATGAGTTACGAAAACGGAATAAAGAAATTAGCTTCACAACATTCGCATTCTTTTTGTTCAAGTAGGTAGGCCACTTTGGATAATTTTGACGCAAATGGTACATCAACTTTTACATTCGCATGCTAAGTACGTGCAAGTTGGCATCCACCGACCCATTTCACCGTGAAGTACTGATGATAATTACTCACGACAAAAACGTTATTACAACTTTTATAAAGTTTCTAAGTCTGAAATGTTTTGTAAGGAAAAAACGAAACAAAAGAAATTGAAACACAAATAACATTCACGATAACTATTTGAAAAAAATATTATTATGTTGTATATTTCAGCTGTTTTTTTGGCACTCACAATTATTTTTTCCCCATGCTATTTATTTTAAATATTATATTCTTGGAAAAATTTTATAGATGCTTTTTTAACGGTATATATGATCGCATGGGTGACAAAACGACTCATCCATCATAAGCGTAACAAATGCATTCACAATTTCACGTATAGTATTTCCAGAATCAAACGGTCGACGTGTTACCATCTGAAAACTACGCATGTTTGTTTATGGTAAACTCATGGCAAATAAAGATTAAAGGCATTAAAACTAAACTATCCTAAGAAACAATAAACCACAAAAGATGTTAAACATTGACAAAGATGTTGAAATTAGTGATTTTTTTTCCAAAAAGTATCACTGAAGATAAGTTAGTGGAGAGATTCATGGTGTTTTCACAGAAATAAATTTGTCATTCATTAAATAGCATCCAACATCTTAAGTTTAAGCCTACTAATCTTCATATCTCTCCTATCTTTCTCTCTTTCTCTCTCTCTTTTGGTGTTTGTGCTTCCTGCATTAAAGAGAAACCATCTTCAATGTTAGACATCTAAACCCCTAAATGGAGTCTAGTGTCCATTGCTCCCATCACTGTTTCGATATTCTTGAAGGAATGTCGCCACAAGACGATCATTTCAACTCAGCATTCCTACCAAACGCTAACTTCCATGTCCCGATACAGTCCTTACCACCAAACTCATCAACTCACAACAACAACAATCGCTCTCACTTAAACCCAACCATTTACCACAACGAGGGTCTCGAAAGAAGGGCGAGAAGAATGGTCTCTAACCGAGAATCTGCAAGGAGGTCACGCATGCGGACAAAGAAGCAAATCGAAGAGCTGCAGCAACAGGTGGAACAGCTCATGATATTGAATCATAACTTGTCTGAGAAAGTTATCCATTTGCTTGAAAGCAACCACCAGATACTACAAGAGAACTCACAGCTGAAGGAGAAAGTCTCTTCCTTGCAGATTCTCATGGCGGAAATGCAAATACCCATGAGAAATGTGGATGGAAGCATCAATGACCGGGTTGTGAATCATCTCAGAGGAGAGACATTGAACAGGACCAATGATTTATTTGGTAGGTAAAAAGAAAAATTTCATGTTCTTGGTATGCTAAAGGCAGTAGTAATAGTAATACTATGATTGACTCGTATATGTAATGTGACTACTACACTAGCAATTGTTTGCATATCTGTATATAATAAATAACAACATGCAGTAGAAAAAAAAAGCAATGCAGTAGAAAACTGTGTAATCACATCACATTCTTGGTCTATGAAGCATATCAACTTAACACTGTTACTTATGGTTTATTGCCTACATCAACAACTCTTCTTCTTCATCTTCTTAATCAAGGCACGGGTCTCCATAGTACGTGCAAGGCCACCTGAAAGTTATAGCCAAATAAACCAACAAAAACAAGAGCATTGTTACAACACAATCTAAAGCTTACCTGCTCGACAGAATGGTTTCACCATCTATTGTTGTTCTCTCCTCGCATTCATTCACTGAGAAAGACAAAAACAAATTCAAAAGATCAAAACTGTACATGGTGAAACAATATTCAAAAGACCAAAACAAGATTCAGAGTAAATATCATTTAGAGTGGGCCTTGAGACTTATGATTAAGGCCCATGTAATATGACGTGAAAATATCTAAGCTCTTGTTAGTTGTTGTCTCACTTGTCATTGTCATCGTCATAAGTCATAATCAACGTCGTCACAAGGGTCAAGGAGTGAAATACTCTACAAAACAGTAATATACTGTGACTAGCCAGTATAATGCATGATGGTTAGTGTTTCTAATTCTTGCATAATTTGATTTAGACATATCTTCATAACTGGTTTTTGACAAAACCTAAGAAAACATTTGTCATAGCTTCTGATATAATAAATCGAAATAAGGTCCAGTAATCCTGGACGATTACTTGTGGCTGTGCGGTACAACTCTGACCACTGTCTTTATAACGAATCTTTGGCCAGTCCATAATGTTCTCTCCTCGCCATTGCATGCACGCACACACAAATCTTTACTGCTGGCAGTATATGTATATGTATGAGTGGATGTCAGTCTCATCTGTGTGGGTATGTATAATTAATGGAAGTACGAATAAGGAGAGCTGGGAGACGTTGACGGGAGATGGGCCGTGTGGGCCAATGAATTACGTGACAGATGTCTTGAACGAGTTGTGGACCCATGGGCTTGTAGAAGAGTTTCAATCTCAACCGACGACTGGACCTTGAGAATCGAGATCTCGATAGTGACCTTCCCACTCAATTCATTGACAAACAAACACTTCATATGTATTGGAGTGTAGTGTCTCAAAATAGGTTATTGATATTTCCATTTTTACACATTTTAACAGATTTTCTTATAGCTTTCAGTGCTTAACAAAATACCCATAAATGTTATATACGCTAGACTGCTAGTGTCAAATTTAGGAATTTATTATTCTTAAATAAAATAGCTCTGTATGTATGTCGGTAAGACAGTAACTGTTTTGTAGGTGTGTATATGGATTGTGAAATTACTAGCTAGTAGCGAAGAACTCCTGTGTGCCAATGGTGTTCGTCGTCCTATCCCATTAAACCGGACTAGAGAAATAAAATTATTTGACTAGATACAAATCACATAGAACGTTTGACATTTTGTCGTTATAATATAGATGATTTACATATAAATACACTATCTTTGTTTTATTAGTGATGGTTTGGAGATTTGATTAGTTGATCAGAGCCTTATTTCATGATGATTAGAAACAGTGGCGGACCTATAATCAATTATAGTTGGGGGGCACAATACCAAAAACAGAACAAAAATATATGAATCGGGAGCACTTTTTTTGTTTATTCACTAAACTAAAGAAAATTTAGGAGATGATTGTTTTGTTAGATTTTAGATTTTGGTTTTTAGTTTTTAGTTTTTGGTTTTGCAGTAGATCTTGGTTTTTTGAAAAATATGATTGGCAGTTTTAGATTTTGGTTTTTAGTTTCTGGTTTTTTCTTTTTAAAATAATAAAATTTAAAATATTATAAATAGTAAAATACTTATTATTAAAAAATAAACAATAAAATTTAAAATATCTATTCTATTAAAATAGAAGTCATAACTTAATTAATATGTGATTTTTTTTTTAATTTTGATTACCTTTTAGAAAGTTGATTCAATTAATTTAATATAATATTTTTCAATAAGTTTTTTTTATCTTTAACCAATAAGATTTTTTCATTTATAATTTTGTATCATGTGATTTAAAATATGCTATCACTGAAAATCTAAAAAAAAATTATATTATTGCATGTGAACTATAAAAGATTGTTGTGTTTTAAAATGTTATATCAAATAAAAATATTGTTTTTCTTTTGTTGTTGGACGTTGAAATTTTATTATTTTAATTTAATAAAGTTTAAGGATTTTAATGGTGAGTAGATGATGCTTGTGGACATAAATTGGAAATACATAACCATGCAATAAGAACGAAGGAGTTGCCACTAAAATTTTAAATTTCTAAAAATAAAAAAATATATAAAAGCCAACGTTAACTACTGCTGTAAAACTAGTAAAATCCAGATTTTGGTTTTTGTTTACAACTAAACAGTTATTTCAAAAACTAGTTTTCTTATTTTCTTGGGAATATATTTCATCAAAATCTTGATTGGAAAATAAAGTAGTTTTTGAAAAACAAAAACCAAAAACCATTTCAAAAACTACTAACAATCATCTGTTAATTAAATTAGTTTAAGTTGTTTAAGAAAAAAAGAGTAGGAGGGCACGTGCCCGTAACCATAAGTCTATACCCCCTTGATTAGAAAACAATTGATTTTTCTAATCGATTTTACGTAATTAAAGATATATTTTTTGTATTTTTTGATTAATTTCATATCACATAAATTTTTGGAATAATATTGCAGATGCTAAATTTTTAAGCCTTTTATAAAAAAAATGCTAAATTTTTGGGATATTTTGAAAAATACCCTATTCACTAATTAAATTTGAAAAATGCATTCAATTTTTTATTTTTTGAAAACTACGCTTTCTTGTATGTAATAAGATATTTTGGTCCTAATGATGGTTAGAAATACAAATCTAGTAATTAAATTTAAAATTTTGATTATTATCAAAATTATCATAAGTTTATAATTCTAGATGATTCTCTATGATTATTTTTTGTAGGATTTTTTGTGATCTTTATTGTTATTTTTTTGAAGTTGTTACTCTTTCCTGTTTCGGCGGCAGAAACAACATTGATTGAATCTTTTTATTTTAGCAATTCATTCTTTTCGCATCATAAAAACAGACAATTAAACACTTTCAAAATGATAAAAAAAAATATGTAAAAATTATATATAAGAGTTCCTTTGTACTCCATATGAACAAAGTTCACAGAATATCATTTCGTTTCTAGATGATACACTCTTTTACTTTTTAAAATAATGGTCAGGATTGTTGTTGTTTTTTTTGTTAGATTAAAGATTAGCAATTTGTTTGGATGGTTTAATGTGTGTATGTCGTATATGAAAAGAAGAAAAAATCCTTAGAATAGGAGATCATTTATTTGGTAAAGTGATCGACAATTTTTTATTTTTCTAAAAGTTCTATTCTATGAACAAAAATGTGGTTGATCAATAAGTAGTTACTAGTTAGTGGAGCTAATTTTCTATTTTATATTAAAAGTATTAAAATAAGTATGAGTGTTAGTAATTTTTAAAAAATTTCCTTTTAAGCATGTATTTCTGTTCTAAAATAAAATATCAAATTAGATATGGATAATATAAACATTAAATTTGGACAGTTTAGTAATTTCACTTATGAATAAGTGTAGCTTTCAAAAAAAAAATGGATGGTGTAGTTTTCATTATAATCTTATTTAAAAGTGTATTTTCTAAATTTTCTCTAAATGTTTTCATATCATCAAGTTTATTACTTATTTAACAGTCATGCGAAGGATGAATGACATTTTGTTGCGATGAGTGTATGGCATAATGTGAATAATATTAGATGACTGTTCATTTTGATGTCTTTCTTTTGTGAGTTTGTGAGACAATATCGACATATGGTATACTACGTTTGTTTTGAGGTTGTTATTTTGACCATATATTACGACGATAACGTTAGATATTTATACTGAAATCATGCTCATTGGTTCGACTACACATTTCAGCAAAAAAAAATAACGAAGGTTTAAATGCTTTTGAAAAATTATAGGTTAACTAATTTGAACATTACCGTTTTCATCGTGAAAATAACGATTAATTGAAAAGACTAGGGTAATAACTAGGGCTGTTCAATATGGTAAAACCGAACCGTACCGAATCGAACCGAACCGAAATAGACAATATGGTTTGGTTTTGGTATATACCATATAAACCGAATGGATATAATTTTATAAAAACCGTAGGATTTGGATATGGTTTGGTATATAACCGATTAAACCGAATAAACCGAACAAAACCGATTAAAAGTAGAAACATGTAAATATGTATCTATTTTATAACAATACATGAAAATCTATTTGTTACATAAGTTAAATTTGTGTTAATAACTATTACCATAATTTTATAGTAATAAAAAACTTTAATTTGTAAAACACTTGAACTATAACTAAATAATAATACATCGCAATTCAGACATCTTATTTTCTAAGTCTTTTTTGATCTTTTTGATTAATTTTAGTCTTCACTAAATTAATATGAAGATTATAAATTTGATGGACAATAATTAATGAAAAATTTTCAATTGAAAAAGTATGACTTTAATAAATATGGAAGAGTGGAAAAATTTTTCTTTCATGTTTCTGTTTTGTTTCATATTTTTATTTTCAAAATTTCAAGCTTTGATTTTAGTTATAGATTTGATTATTTTATTTGATGGTAGAAGCATTTTAACTTTTTTGTTCATTTATTTAAACATGTAATATATTTTTAATAAATGACTGTGTTGACAATATGACTCTAAAATTCATATAATATGATCTCAAACAAAATAATTATGTTTTTTGGTATAAAACCGAATAAACCGAAAACCGGCGGTATATAAACCGAACCGAACCGAAGTAAATATGGATTTAGAATGGTAGATATATTTTACTAACCGAAATACCGAAAACCGAAAAAAACCGAACCGAATCCGAACCGATATCCGGATTGAACACCCCTAGTAATAACTATATGAATTAGTTATTACTTATGCTTGCTGTTATTTATAACTCACAAGTCCTAACAATATATAATTTAGCATATACACACATATATATAGTTTTTCTTATATTTTGGGTGTTCGACGAGCCGAGGTCCAACCGACTAATCTCATGAAAACATGTCCACCGACACCAGACAGATCCAGTTATTCACAATGTGTATTAGATATTCATATCGTCTAACCACACAAACATATGAATTTGAGTTTGGTAAGTTTCAAACTTGAGGTGCTTTCTGTCGACTCTACCACGCTTTTGTGGTTACACACGTATATATAGTTCATTGTTATTGCTCATCATTGTCTTTTAACAATAACAAAACAAAGACTAAAAATCGAAGGTTCATTGCTGTATATTGCTCATATATGCGTTTTGCATCGCTAACGCTAGTAATAACAAAATTAACAGCATACTTGACATATGAGCGATGACCACTCGATAACATGTCACTATAGACGTGCTTGCAGTTCTCGTTCTGCTTTAGTGGTCCTATTTGTTCTTTCCACTAGAATACGGGTCAATTTCATAATTTCTGGAAATATTCGTACATCGTTCAAATGTTCACAGTATGAAAGTGAAACCATGATATATTTCAACCCAATGTATATTTCATATCTCAGTCATAGATTTTTGATGTGAACGATATATCTGATACAAATTAATAAGTTACATTAGACAGTTTATCAATTAATATAAATTTTTGATACTATGAGATTTCAAATTACTAATTTGTATTAACACTTGAATTTATTTTGAAAAATCTAATAAAAAACTTTTGATAAAAAAACTTTTTATTACAAATAATAATTAATATTTATCTAGGCTTAACTCAAATACCTAAAAGTTCAAAATTATGGACGGTAGATATAAAAGATAGAACAAACAAAAATAGTTGTGATTGCCGATTGCAAGTACCAGACTTGTACACATACTCTACATTCTAATGCCCTAATAGTTTAGTAATGGTAGAAGAATACGGTGATGTGGCTGAATACGAACCACTGGAACAAGCCACATAGCTCTTGAATCAGCAGATAAAGCGGGGTGGCCGACAAGTCGACAATCCAATTTATGTGGACATCATCAACTCTTCCCGTTCTCAACCCTCCCGCGTGTCTTCTTATCCTTATCAAACGCCAAGATCATTCCCAATACGAAAAAAATCTTGGCCCACTAGTATTAGTGTAGATTTGTTATGCAACCAACCAAAAAACACCTTATATCTATTTTGTACCAGTTAACATGTTAATTATAGCTAGATTTGGTTAAGTAGTGAGTTTGACTGTTAGTACAAAAAACTAAAAATTCACACGGTAAAGACTGAAAAACAGTTGTTTAGACAAATGACATATTGGGGGTGCTAAAAGATTTATATACATACATAGGCTGTAAGTTGTAACGGACCATTTTGGAATGAAATAATTAATGTTAGACGCTAGTATAAGTTATATGTTACTCTTCTTGTATTGAAGCAACGAATTTTTACCTTTTTACAGATGGTCTCCATTTAACTCACAATACAAAAGTCTCTGAAAACAATGCAAAGCTATTCATCACAAGCTATACCGTGACTTCAAATTCCAAAAGAAGCTTCTCGTGATAGCACCTATTTATGTTATATGTCGAGTGTGATTGATAAAAGTAGGGCAACTAAGAAGAATAAAAATGGAGAAAATGAGCTAAAACAAATAAGAGAAGAAGTAAATTTCAGAGTAAACTTTTAAGGGCCTGACTGAATATATTTTGTCAATCAAGTGAAAGTAACTTTATCTCTTTTAAGCCAGTTACTGTTTTATTAAAGGTATACAGTTCACTTTATTCTTTCACTGCCTTTGAAGTGAGAAATAAATTATGTTAGATTTTTATTTATTTTTATTACTCTACATTTTTCCTTCTATTTACTCTAATTGAGTTAGTTTCAGTTATTCTAAAATTCACCAGTCACACTCTTAATTTAGAAAAAAAATTACTCTATAAATATAAGAAGACAAAAACATTTACTCTAAATCAGAGTAACTATTTTTTTTTAAGTGGGCTAATTTTAGCGTAACTCGTTGAAAACTACTTTTTACTCTACCAAAAATATTTTAAAAGTGACTTTCAGTTAGAGCTTGATGTCTTATACGCAAAATAAATTTCATATGTAATGATCTAATTCCAAGTTTAAACCTAGTGATGGCATTTGGGCTCTCCCGCAACCAAATGACCCGCCCCGTCGCGGGCTCAGTTTCATTCGAGTCTCTGCGGGTCGTACCGCGGCGGGCTGCGGTCTCTGAAACCTATGACCAATCCCGACCCGCCCTATAGCAGCGGGTATGCGGGTCGGCCCGCGGGCCAGCAATCTTCATCAAGGCTTGGGACCTGTGTCACCTGCAAGAAAGAGGGACGAGAGTTAAGACCGGGAAAACGTAAATCTATCCCGAACAGTCAATTTTTACATTATCAAGTTTTTCAGAACCATCAAGTTATAAACATAGGTTACGTTTGTTATAAGCACTTATAATTCAGCATATATTAATCAAAATAGACAGTGACACCTGTAAGAAGAAGAGTTAAGCATTAGAGATATATTATCAAGTTGGTGAAAATCATCAAGCTACAAGCATTACACGTTTGTTACAAGCATTGGTTACTAAAGGGAATTCAAACCACAATACTACCTATTAAACGTTGGAACAAAGTCTTACCTCAAGTCCTGAAGCAACCCGAAGGCAGAAGGGAATAATATCAGTCTCTCCTCTCCTTGTCCAACATCACTCCATCAAACAAGTATCGACTCATGAATTCATGATCATGCGTGAAAAACAAAACAAGTGTAAGCGATATTTAATAAAAAAGAAGACCAGTCTGTTATCAAACAAGATAACAAGAGTGCTTGAACCGTGTTATCAACAAGAATCAAAAACAGAACAATACTTAAAAAACAACAAAGCCATCTAATACAGAAACAAAAGAAGAACGACACTATATATATATATATAATTATATATATATATATCAATACCGAAACAAAAACAGAACAATACAGAAACAACCAAGAGTAAAGTTGTGTTGAATTTTTTAATTAATAACTAGCAACCGAGAGTAAGCAGAACAAAAAGAGAACAACGCTTATACAACCAAGCCATCTAATACATAAACAAAACATAACAACACAATATATATATATATATATATATATATCATTACACTGTTAGGAAAAAATACTTTCGCAGAGAGACATAATCTAACTAAGAAGATTCACAGAACACATTCACAGGGATAGAGACAGAACAAGGAAGAAGATTACTTACCTTCGTTATGAAGGGACGAGCTAAATACTTATGAAGAAGATTACTTACCTTTGAAAGGACGAACATAAATCTAAAATCGTGTAAACAGAGAGGCACGAGCTAAATAACTCTGGACATGCAAGTCGATCTACTGTACAGAGGAGAAGAAGAAGATGCTTTGTCGTCGTCGATCACTCGATCGAAGAAGAAGAAACACAGAGAGCAAGAATCGCTATCGTCATCACCTGTTCACCGTTTAGCTCTATTATCGGTAAATCACCAAAGAGACAAACGAGAAAACTGTAGCGGGCCTCAATGTTTCCCCGCATCCCGCTTTGGCCCGTCCCGCTTCGGCCCAGTACCATCGCGGTCCTGTCCCGCAAGACCCGCAACTAAACGGGCCATAATATCTTTACCCAATCCCGCCCCGCAATGGGCATTTCCGGGCCAGGCCCGCGGGCAAGCCCCATGAATCATGTGTAATATTCTAAAAAATAGACCATTACTAGAAAGTCATATTTCATTTATTTATTAATAATATTTGGAATCATTACTAAAATCACATCATATATATTGACTATAATGGGTCCGATTGGTAATGGTTGTAGCTTTAAATATTTTGCTGTAGAAAAAAATCTGTAGACTTTTTGCTGTGGCTTTAGATTTTATTGCTGTAGAATTTTATTGAAGCACTAAAAAATTGCTTTGGATATTTGGCTCTGCAGAGCACTTGTACAGCTGTAGGATATTTTAAGAGCTGTAATTTCAAAAAAAAATTTAAAGCTTGATTGCTCTGAATTTGGTGCTGTGGAAATAAATAGGGCTGTGGACAGCACCTACAGCAACTACCAATCACCCCCAATAACTACTTTCCCATAAGATTGGAAGGAAGCCGTAAATGTGTATTTTAAGAATCTTAACCAGTGCATTTCAAATTTTAAATTATCTAAAAACACATGTATACAAAACATAAAATATACTCCTAAGATCATTATTTACATTCGTCAAAAAATAATCGTTATCTAAAGTCAAATCTAATATTATAAAAAAAATATAAACACATCTTATGTTTTTTTTTAAATTAACCATATAAAAGAAACTAACTTATAAGCTATTGCATAGTAATTTTTCTGTTTTGGTCATAGTTTATGATAAACATATATATATATATATATATATATCACAAGTAGTTTTTTTTGTTTTGGTGATAGTTTATGATATTTATATCTTATATATTAAAACAGAAGTTACAACCTTGATTCATGTTTGATTTTTTAAAAAATAGACATAATAGACATATTCCTATAAAATCATATTACATTTAATCTCTAATCTTATTATTTAAATTTTGGGCATACTAGAAATTTTTATTGGGCTATCAATATTTGGATTTAAAATAAATGATCTATTGGACTTACAGATAGTATAAATTAAATAGATATAATTTAATGTTGTAATACTATACCTCTATATGCTAATATTTAAATATTTGTCGAATTTTTAAAATTATGAAAAAAAATAATTTAAATAAAAAAAATCATATTATCTAGCAATGATTAATCTTTACTACCTTAAACCAATGAAAACAAATTTTAAACTATATAGTTTATTTTAAAAATTAAACAAAAACTAAATGTTTAATTATTTACTCGATAATAAAAATCTTTGAAGCGAAAAGTTTAATTTTAAAAAAAAAAATTTCTAAATTTGTGAAATGTTAAAATATCTTTGAATATGACAATAAAACAATATTTTACTAATCTTTATATATATATATTTACGAGTTTAATAATGAAAAAATAATCTGAATATATATATATATATATATATATATATAGAAGAAGATACAAATACATGTGAAAGTTTAAAACAATCTATTTGATGAAAAAAATATACTGTAAACTTATTATGTTTTAAAAATTGATGACACATATATTATAATATATACCAATTTAGAATTGAAAACAAAATATTTATATAAAAAAATGAAAACAAAAACCTGTGCGGTTGCGTGGATCAAGATCTAGTATCGATTTAAAAATAAAGAGAAACATTGCACCTGAGATTACACATTAATTAGTACTCCCTCTGTTCCTTAAAGTTACATATTCTAGATTTTTCACACATTTTAAGAAAACACATTAAATTTACATATTTTTTTGTGTTTATTTTTTTCATAATTTTAAGCCAATAAAAATTCAACTAATGCAACTAAGTTTTTTGAAATTTACAATTAGTTAATAAAATATATATTGAAAATGTAAAAAATGGATCTTTTGAAACAAATTTTTTTCTCTAGAATATGTAACTTTAAAGAACAGAGGGAGTATATAATTAAAATTTTACTGTTTTGCACTGTTTCTAAATATTTCAAGAAAGATAATTGATCATTTATTTATAATCGTTTGCTGAAATACAGTACTATCTCATTACGTTCGTTGTAAGGTATTAACCTCTCACAGGTCATATCTTCTCCATAACAAAAAAAAAAGATCTAGTAACAATGTAGTTGTTACTAGGGAAAGAATCCCGTCTAAGGTTGAGAATAACAATTGTTTTCTAAAGACAAATTGATTAGTGGAATGTGCCGGAATTAAAAGGTAAACGAAACTAGAAATGTAAAAGAATTATTTAGAAAATTTTATTTAAATCAAATTTTTATCGGTTCTGAATTCCTGAGTTACAGGCTGAATAAATATATAAGTATTAAAAAAATCAATGTAGTTTGTTGTTCAGAGCATTTCCAAAAAGAAACTCTATTTTGAAATTTTCAAGACTCTATATTTGAAGTTTAAAGATATTATTCTCCAAAAGCAAAACTTCAAACTCAACTTCAAAACTATTTATATTTTATAATATAGTTTTTATATTTGTCATAACTAATTTGAATTCATAAAAAAAAATTGTAAATAACTAGCACATATATAAACATATCACAAAAATATTAATTAATGAAATATTCTATTAAAATATAAAATTTTAAATAAAAATAACTTAATTAATATTAAACTTCAAACAAAATACCATATTATTCAATAAATGATTTTTGTAATGTATATATGATCTATTAGTGCATTTCGAAGTAAAAATGACTCTCTTCATTTTTACTTTGTTGAAATCGGGTGATATTGATACTTGTAAATATATCAGATCAGAACAAGAAAGTAAAAGAGAAACATAAAATATTGCTAAAAGACTATGATATTAATACTCATGAATATATTCGATATGAACAAGAAAGAATTATACGAAAAAGACATCAAAAACAACAACAACAACCACCATCTTCAGTTACACAAAAAAAATTTGGACAATATTTGAAAATTTTGAAGATTCTGAATCAAACTTACCTAACTTCTAGTGTTGTTGTAATATTTAAATTTTTGTAATAGTTATGTATTCATGTAATTTTTAAAAATAATTTTTGTTAAGTATCTTTTGTATATTATTGTTTTCCTAGTTGAAATATTTTAAATCTTATTTTAAAGTTTTATTTAATTTTATGTGTAAAATTTAAATTTTGTTAACAAAATTTAAAATATTTATGAGATATAATTTTTTTTAAGGATTAAAACAATAAACAAGAAAACATTTATGGAACATAAAAGTGATGTGTGATTGTAGGAACCAAAATGCAAATAAAAATATGAAACTTTAAATTTGAAATTTTGAAGTTCCTTTTTGAAGAGCAAAAAACTTTATACTTGAAGTTATAGAGTGTCTTTTGGAGATGCTCTCATAGTTCTCAAACAGAAAAACAATGTAATTTGTATCATACGAAAGCGTAGTAAACTATTCAACTTACAATATGTCGTAGTTGGAAAACTAATTTGTACAACTGAACATTTCAAGAAAATATACATATATCCCAAAACCTCATTAATATTCTGTTGAAAATTTGAGATTTGATGTGAAAATAATAGATGTACAAGCACTAATTTATCAATCATTGGACCTTTGATGCGACTCTTATGAACAAATAAGAAAACAAAACCGAAATATATCAGTCCAAGAGATTAATAATATAAATGTTATTTTATGGGGCCAATTTTTTGGACTCAAAACTAACTTATGAATACAGTCATGAAGAGTTTGTAAAATACAAAATATCAGAGGGGTAAAATAGAAATTTGAACAGAAATTTGAAAAGAGTTCAGACATATGAAAGATATGGTGTGTCAGAGTTTCAGAAGCCTTTCCCATGCTTACTTCCCTCTCTATATCTCTCCTTAAACAAGAAAATAAGTTAAAAAAAAAACTGATTATAGAAGAAAAAGAATTTATCCTCTCACTTGAAAATGCAAGATATTCATGATTACTCTATGACCGGAGGCGGAGGAGGAGGAAGCACAGGGAGATTTTACGGTGGGGGAGGAGGTGGCGATCGGAGGATGAGAGCTCATCAGAACAATATTCTTAACCATCATCTCAAGTGTCCTCGTTGTAATTCTCTTAACACAAAGTTTTGTTACTACAACAACTACAATCTCTCTCAGCCTCGACACTTTTGCAAGAACTGCCGTCGTTACTGGACCAAAGGCGGCGTCCTCCGTAACGTCCCCGTCGGAGGGGGTTGCCGGAAAGCCAAACGTTCCAAGCCTAAGCAGGATCAGCCTCCGTCCTCCGCCGACAAACCAACGACTCAAGACGTTGAGGAGAAATCAAGTAGCAGCGAGAGCTCTTCTCTTACCGCCTCTAACTCCACTACCACCGCGGCCGCCGTGAAGGTTGCTTCCTCGGGGTTTATGGGCACGGATATGCCTAATAATATCAAACAGTACGGAAACGGTGTCGTATGGTCGACGTTGTTCGGACAGGGCTCATTGGACGGTGGAGTTTTCTCCGAGACCAACGGTTTTGCCGCGGCGTCAACGATTGAAACGACTCCATTTGAATACGGGGGTAGTTCCGTAAATCAACAGTGTATAGGTGATCATCTAAAGTTTGCAGGTAATACTGTACAGCAGCAGTTTGGGGATCGAACGGCTCAGGTTGATCCTAATATGGGATTTGAATCGTTGAATTGGGGAAGTGGCGGAGGAGATGATCAAACACTCTTTGATCTAACGAGTACCGTTGATCATTCATACTGGAGTCAAAGTCAATGGACGTCGTCGTCTGACCACCAAGATGATCAGAATGGTCTCCATCTTCCTTAATTCTCACAGCTTATTCTTCTTCTTAACCCAAAATATACACATAAGGTAAGGTTTGATGAAGTTTTTTTTTATTTTTATGGGGTTAAATTTGGGATTTAATTATATAAATATATGACTTTTGTGAATTATTCATAAGTATAAAATTTACCTCTTGTTTCTTAGTTTGTTGTAATACCCTAAGAGTGCAAATTTATGTGGAATGGTTTTAATTTGGCTTCGGTTTACATATCGTTTTATATTTGATCAGATTTTAATTTTTTTGGATTTTTTCTCTCTAATGATGTGTCTAGTAAATTTGTATGTTGATTGGTCATACGAGACATTGTCTTCTGCTTCTTTGATTATTTGTATACTTTTGTTTAATTAAAGTGTGTCGTTAAAGAGTGTGATCACTGATCAGCTTCATAGAGTAGATATGTTAGCTCTTCCTTAACCTGTGATAAATCGTGAATAAACAATATGGAAACTCGATGTCTTATTAGATGTTATCTTCGAAAACTCATAATATCGAGTTTTAGAGTCGAATAAAAGCAAGCAACTAACTATATGTTCCACATCACAGCTTACACTATGTAACTGAAATACGAAAACTCCATGAATTACCTTCGTAGTATTAAACACTAATTCATTTATAGTAAACTATTAATTAAAAACTGCTCGAAAAATCTCAGTTTTGGATATTTTTTTCTTCAATGGCGAATAGAAAGTTTCGGGGAATTTGTACGGAAGAACGAGAGAGTCGTGCCGTCGCGTGGTTAAAGCCAATAAACTACGGTTGATTGCGCATGGGACCTACGTGTTAGTGTCCTAATCTCATGCGCTACTTGCATTCCACGTGGCTAGGACCAGGTCCCACTTCACGTGTCTTAACGTTGATGGCTGACGTACTTTAATCAATGGTCGGCTTGTCGTTTTCTCCAACTCCCATTCGTTGCTCGTAGAAGAAAGACTCCAAAGATCTAGAGTAAGGATCTTCTGTGTTTAAGTTAAAAACACAACGTGGGCCATTAGATAAGTGAAAACTCTTAAACGCATGTATACGCCGTGTGATCTGAATGGTGTCAGCGCAAATCAATGGTGATGATGATAAGGGGTCCATATTAGGTGGTATGTAGGGAAACACTTGAGGGAGAGTAGGTCCAATAAGGCATGTGCATAAGTTAATAGAATCTCATACAAATCACACACAGGAAGGTTTGGTTGGGCGGTTGGGAGAGTTTGAGATTGTCTGTGTGGTTGGTGTATGACTCCGTCATGTTCACTAATCATTTTGTTAATAGTTTCATGATGTCTATTGTAATTTTCATCGATCAACTTGTTTAAAAGATCTTCGAACTCCGAATGTTTTTTTGGACATTATAGTCTAATACTACAATTTTTTATCACTATGTGAATGTTCCAACCCTACACAAATCTTCGTGACACAGAAGATTTGACCCATCATACCACGCAACTCTTGTCCATTTTCACACTCTTTTGAAGATGCAAGCCGAAGTTTGTAGATGTCAATGGTCTGCCTTGACGAAATTTGCGACGAAATCAATGATGCTCATTAGTCGTTATTATATAATGCATGCGGAGTGGTGGGTTACCATGCAGATACAAGATACTGAGATGAAGAAAGATAAATGTGGTTTATGCCTTGAGGCAAGGTGGCATCAAACAATGTTCCAAGAAGCATGCAGAGTGGTATGGACCACGTGGATGCAAAATGCTGAACTGGAGTAGGTTAAACTTGAGGAGCAAGTTTATACTGTGGAGATAAGGCAAGTAAATAAACTTGGGGATCAAGTTTATGCTTTGGAGAAAGGGAATAAGTATAATTTCATAAAAGAAAGTTATACTTATTAATATGGAAGTTGTCCATATCCATGGTTTCTCGGACAAAGATTTTAGGAACGTGTGAGATCACTATAAAATAACAAGGTGTCGATGAGGAATCGACAAGACTCTTGTTATGCTTCGTGCTTCCCTCACATTTTGAGTTGATTTTTCCCAATTTCGAAAGAAGCTGATTATTATAGAGGAAGGGTGAAAATTCTTTGGAGGAGTTTTTGGTGTCGTTTTGTGTCAGATGCTGACGTAACAGACGACAGAAAGACAGAAGTTGGGTAACTTATGAATTTTTCAGTAACGATTGTCAGTGTGTTAATAAGTCGTATAAAACTGATAAAAAAAATTGTAATTTATATTAATTTTTAATATAGCAAAAGGTGTTTGCTGAATATCCACGGTCTCTTGATTATCTTCTGTCTTACTATATTGCGTTGCATTTTGCATTTACATCTTTCTCGTTGTGGAACGAGCCGATCTTCATACTTGCTATGATCTTTTGGCTGAGGAGATTATAAATATAGATCCGATAAGTTTTAGTTTAATTTAAGGGAAAAAAAATACATCCACATCTATCAAAATAAAAAATGCCGATTGATTCAGTTTCTCTATTATGGGATTGTAACATCAAGAAAAAAAATATAAAGTTGATGGTGTGAATTCGGTATAACCGGAGGATGGGAGTGTTACATATACATTCTAATTTAATTGTTAGTACTATACTAACATTTAGTTATTGAAAAATGTAGTATAATATTACATTTTTTTCTTCACCACCGAGCCATCGTTATACGTGGGTTTAAGGCATTGCAGTATTGCATTTGGTTATTGAAACAAGAGCGTTTTGGAGTAAGATGGGAATTATAGCTCGTAGGCCGTGATGTTCGTTAAAACTACACCAAAACGCCTTCCAAGGAGTTCATGATGAGAAGAGTAGGAGGTCTTACTTCTTGTACTTGTGTTTAAGGTCTTACTTCTTGTCCTTGTGGTTTTTTTTTTCATCTCCTATAACGTTTAGCATATGATTGATTGATACGTGGGGGCAAAAGATGCAAGACTTTAGTTAGATTTCCAAATTCGGGTTAAAATGTTGTTTCGATAATTAGTTCTGATTTTGGAGGACTGATATTTTGGAAGCTTTGGTTGATTCTTTTCAACAGGATTTCGAATCATGATTTGAGAAAATCTCATTGTTTTCCCTGTTGGTCCAATCAAACTTAGGAAGACTTTAGAAACAGAAATGAGAGAAATAGTAAGAAGCAAGAGTATAAGTTGAAGCTGTTACCTTATTATCTTTGGCTCTAAAATACGTTCAACTTTTAGCTCAAGTCATCAAGAAACTTTTTTTTTTTTTTTTTTAAACCATTAAGACATGAAGAAATCGGTTCTTCTTTTCACTTCTTGTCTATATCCACATTGTAGATTATGTCCGTTGAGAGTGTTTCTTTTACTCTGAAACAGAGTAACCCTAAAGTGTTGACGTTTTCAGAATCTACAGCACTGGAACCCTAACGCAATCGGCTTTTGATTCTTGGGTGATAGGTCATCTGATTTAGGCATCTGGACAGGGCTCCTTAGTTCCCCATCAACTCAACTTCCAATCGCAAAATTATCAATCTATAAATCCTAGTTTCCAAACAAGAGAAATTAATCAAAACTGACCACTAACCCTTTTGTTGCTGTTTCAACTCACATGGGAAATGCGAACTATCCCCTTCCTTGACCTGAATGTTTAGAGCCGCTAGATTTATCAGAAACATCAAGTTCTTCGTCTTCCTTCTTCTACAACAGATGAAATTAAAAAACAAATTAACATGTTTGCAACTAAAACATCTTAAAGGCATTACCTGATCAAGAACATCACAAGGGACATCTTCAGTTTCTTGGCATGTACTCTTATCGTGCTGATCTTGTTCTGGTGGCTGCGGCCAGCACAACCGCCGGTTCTGAGACACCGGTGCTGGAGAAACGCTGCTGCTTCTTCAAGGACGGCCTAGAGCATAAGCCACTCAAACCACCGATAAAGGCAATCCAATATGAAAAGGCATTTTTAATTAAATTTTCATAGCCGCCAAAAAAGAAGTTAAATTAATTTTTCATACTAAATTCTTTATTGCTTGTATCTAATCACAATTTATATAGAAAATTAAGAGTAGTATTTATAATTTTAGTATTTTTAGGATTTTTATCAACAAAATTGTTAAGTGAGAAAATTATCAAATTATTTTTATTTTTAAAGCCTGTAAACTTTATAATAACTAATAAACTTAGTAAAATCATATTTTTAAAATTCTAAACAACGCAGAAAATATAAAAGTTCATTTTTTTTTTGTTTTAGTAGATTTTTTTTACTCTTCTAATATTCTTTATCGCTATGGATTCATCATTATTATTTTAACTAGAACAAAAATTAACCAAAGATTTTCAGTTTGTAGTGATCAATGAATTAACTGCAGTCAAATATTCAAAATAAAAATCTATTATTTTTATATTGTTAACTTCATAAATCTAATTTTGAAAACCTATGTTTTATATTACTATGAAATAGGATAACAATTATGAGGAAGAGGCATATTTTAAGATTTGCTTAAGACATAAATAGATTGGAGCAGCACCGTGCTTCTTAGATGAAGATGATGGCGTGTCCCTGGTGGGCTTAGACCAAGTTTCCTATCTGACCTCTTTTTCTTACTCTTTATCTTCCTCTTTGTCCTCTTGAACACTAGATCCGTGTTTTCGTTGTTACTAACACCATCTTCATCTACGTATGGTATATATATATATATAACTAGTAGAACAATGTAGACAAAAGTATTAAAATGAGTTTAGCAATCGCCCATAATAGAATAGAGGAAGACCTAGAGGAATCTTGGAAGCCAAGAAACATGAAGTTCCATCTTTAACTCTCTGTGACAAGTTTTGGTATTGTCCATTCGGAAGCCATGCCATGTTTTGGTATTTTTTGTGTGTTTTGGCTTGGGAGACAAAAAAAAATAGATTGCCATGAACTAGGGAAGCGGGTTGCAATGTTGTAACACATGAGTACATTTCATATTATGGGAATAAAATGAAATAATATTTTCGATTTGTAACAATTGGGAATAAATGCTATCAGAGTTAATAAACACTTCTGAAAGAAATTCATTTTCTGCTTCTTTTTCTCATTGATTTAAGATCTGTAAATTTATTTAATTCAACTTTCGTGCGTCAAAAAGATGGCATAGCCCATATATGGAACGGTGGCTAAAGACACTGATGCCATTTGTGGTGGAAAATGAGTTCTCATTCAAATTATCTTTTACATGAAAAATTATGACCTATCAGGATTCTTGGAATATTCATGGGCCTGTAATGTATGTTGCATTTATCTGATTAAGAAGGTGTGAATCGTGACGGCCAAACCCAAGTTATAATAATCTAACCCTAATATGGACTTCTAAAGTACAGTATCTTGTTTCTCTCTATCCTTTTTATTGAGATATAAGGATCTGTTGTCTACTTGTCTGTACTATTATTTTTGTTGGTCAAGTACAGGTAGTACACACTCTCGTACAAGACACGTAAGGGACCCTGCGGTCTTATAGGAGATGTGAAGTTTGACCTACAATTGATGGGCGTTTAGATAGTTAACGGGGTACACCATAAATCTTTTGAGGTCTTACTGGAAGATAACTTGGACGAGAAATTTGGTGGATTTTTTATATAGTTATATATATATATAGTTATTAAGCTATGTATCATAATTATGGACATCATATATAAGAGAATGGTAAAATCATAATTAAGCTTTGTTTTAAATACAATTTTTTTTGTATAAACTATGTGTCATGTTAATGAATAGCATGTTACTAGAAAGTATCATAAAACTTGAAAAGAACCTTTCAAAATTTTATCCTATTTATAAGTATTGCCAATACATGCCATGCCACATAAAAATCAGTATTTCAGTTTCACATACAAAAAGTTAACAAAATTTGATGTATTAGTTAAAACCAATATGTTTAAAGGAAACAAATAATGTCTATTTTTCTCTTTTTTTTTCAAATGCATATAAAACTCTTAAAATTGACAATTTTAATCATCAAAATATAATCAACTTGGTTCAGTATATATATATATATATATATAATGTTTTCAACTAAAAACATATATCTAAAAATCGAAAAGAAACATATATGTATTTTTCAATTGGCATTTAACCTTGCTGTCTGGAATCTTGTGGTCAAGTGGTAAGGAGAAAGGTTTGGGCGTTAACACGTTTCATGTTCAATACATATGCTATGCAAAACTAAGTCACTTTATTTCTGGACACCAACACGGATATGGCCAAGTTTAGCCTCCGCTTTCAAACTTTTTTTGGAGAAATCGCAACCGTTGAAAGAGAATCTTCAATTATATCTATCACCGGCATGTTTTTTTCTTGAACTTATCTATCACCAGCATGTTATCAATGTCGTTCTAGTTATCGTCCCTTTTCCTTATTCTATATATTTAGTACTGTAGATCTGAATATTTGATTTTTTTCAAAACCAAATAATTTGTAAACAACAAAGCGACGATATTTTGTGGAGAATCAATAATTCAAAAACGATTTGTTAAATGCTTGCACATCAACACACGATCATCAATAAAAACCACAACCTAAATGATATAACGTTAGCTTATCAGGGTTTTGATTTGCTTTGCTTAAAATTGGATGTGTTTTAGTTTGCTTTGGAGTAAATTACACCTCAAATTCTACAAGGTCATTTCAAATGAATCTGAAATAAACTGGGGTTTATTGTATAAGCCAAAGAGAACTTGAAACCTTGAAGTCTGATAGTTCAGATTCTTGTGGGCTTGCAGCAGAGCCTAAGACAGTTCTGACGAAGGCTCCTACAGCAGAGCTACACTCGCCTGCACCTTCAGTTAATGATGGAAACAACTCAGACGCTGAAGCCTCCAGTTCATCCTCTGAAGAACAGAATGTACCCATTGGTTCTCAGTCAACTCACACCATGACTACAAGAGCAAAGTCTGGAATAGTGAAGCCAAATCCCAAATACGCTTATTTCACAACAAAGTCTGAGTATGCAGAGCCCAAATCAGTTAAAGCAGCTCTCAGAGATCCTCTTTGGAATGCAGCTATGGGTTCTGAGATAGGAACTATGCATGAAACAGAAACTTGGGACTTGGTACCACCTGAAGATAATCAAAATCCTGTAAGCTGCGGATGGGTGCATAAGGTGAAGTTGAATGCTGATGGCACACTACTGAAACGAAAATCAAGACTTGTTGCAAGAGGAAATGAACAAGAAGAAGGGATTGACTACATAGAGACCTTCAGTCCAGTAGTTCGAACTGCCACAATCAGAACAGTTCTACACGTTGCTGTCACAAAGAAGTGGAGAATAAGGCAACTTGATGTACAAAATGCTTTCTTACATGGTGATCTGAAGGAAGTTGTTTACATGACTCAACCACCAGGGTTTGAGGATCCAGACAAGCCAGACTATGTTTGCAAGTTGAAGAAGGCCATTTACGGTTTGAAACAAGCACCACGTGCTTGGTTCGACAAATTTAGCTCGTTTCTGCTGAGCTTTGGCTTTGTCTGCAGTTTCCCGGATCCTTCACTGTTTGTATATCATCAGGGCTCTGACGTCGTCTACCTTCTCTTGTATGTTGACGACATGATACTAACAGGCAACAACAATGCTTTGATCAGTAAGTTGCTTGAAAGTCTTAACAAAGAATTCCGCATGAAGGACATGGGCGATATACATTACTTTCTTGGCATACAAGTTCATCATAACTCGTCAGGCTTGTTCTTAAATCAAGCTAAATATGCAAAGGATCTTCTCATAACGGCAGGGATGGCAGATTGCTCTCCTATGGCAACACCGTTACCGCAGAAGCTTGAAAAGGTCTCTGGTCACGATGTTCTCTACCCGGATCCGTCTCATTTCAGAAAGATAGCAGGCAAGCTTCAGTACTTGACGTTAACTCGACCTGACCTGCAGTTTTCAGTAAACTATATATGTCAAAGAATGCACACACCAACTCAGTCTGATTTTACCTTGTTGAAACGCATTCTGCGGTATGTCAAAGGAACTTATGACATGGGTATAGGCATAGCTGCAGACACAAGTTCAACGCTGCTATGCTATAGTGATAGCGATTGGGCAGGGTGCAAAGACACTAGGCGTTCTACTGGTGGTTTCTGCACAATGCTTGGCTCAAACGTCATTTCCTGGTCCGCAAAGCGTCATGAGACTGTCTCCAAGTCGTCCACTGAAGCCGAATACAGAACTATGTCTATTGCGGCTTCAGAAATTGTTTGGTTGCAGGGACTTCTCAAGGCAATGGGTCTACAACAACAACGCACACCTCTCCTGTTGTGTGATAACCTCTCTGCTGTCTGTCTGACTGCAAACCCTATGTTTCACAGACGCACGAAACACTTCGATGTGGATTATCATTATGTCAGGGAGAGAGTTGCCTTGAAAACACTGGAAGTAAAACACATTCCTGCTGCTCTTCAGTTGGCAGATATCTTTACAAAACCATTGGGTCAGGCTGCATTCTTTCATCTTCGCGACAAACTTGGGGTATCAGTTTCTTCTACTCCAAGTTTGAGGGGGTGTATAAGCCAAAGAGAACTTGAAACCTTGAAGTCTGATAGTTCAGATTCTTGTGGGCTTGCATCAGAGCCTAAGACAGTTCTGACGAAGTCCAATAAGACTGAAGAGCCCATTGTGAAGCAGTCTAGTCATCAGTCCTCTGTCTCATCTGCAACTGCGTTCAACGTTCAACGAAGGTGCAACGGACGTACGACAGGACCAGCTCACGCTCTTCCAACGTTCAATAGATTCGCTTGTCTCACTCCCTTAGCTGTCATGTGCTGACACATCCTTAGAGATAAGATTGTCTTTTGAGTATAAAAGGAGAGTGACGTTTTGTAACAAAAGGTTAAGCGAAATAAGATTAAAGTTTCCTTCTTGAACACAAGTTTCTCTTTGGTTTTACATATTGCAATTTCGTTATTTGTAAAGCGTGTTTGGTATATTCGAATATTTATATACCAACCACATGACTAAAAATATGTTAAAAACGTTTTGTTTCATTTTTTGTTGTTGGGCATTTTATGCCAGCAGGAGATCATGATCTCCCCACTTGAATTTTGATTTTGGTCAGATAAATTAACTTTTTTAAAAAGTGGAAAACTTAATGAAATTTGTGGAGTACCTGCACCGCATGCATATTCACTGGACCACCAAACACTATCGATGAAAGATGAGAGATGTGTCTCTCATCCATGGAAGTCCTTAAAGGTCACTCTTTCATGAAACTGCAATTCATTTTTAGGAAATATGTAAAGAAATCATATTGTTTAATCAAAGTTTATTTAGATTGAGTGAAAATGCCGAAAAAAATCTGATAGCGGGTGCCTAAAAACGATATCCAATTTTCCAAATGTACATGTATATACAGGAACTGTTTTGCACCACTCTTCTACACATATATACAAGAACTGTCCTGCACCACTTTTTCTTAACAAATGTACATATATTATGTACACACACACACACACACATATATACTACAAGAAGTGTTTTGCACCACTCGTGCTATATATGAACCGAATTCAATAGCTTCCTTTCTTGGGATATCGGGTTTTCACTCATGCTACCATCTTCTTTTTATAAAAAAGATTGTTTTGTATGCAGTCCAATTTATTCTATTATATTGTTTTTACGAATGAGATAGATTGAGAATCTTATGAACTTCGAAATATACTTGAGATTTGTCTGAAAATTGATATAGAAGGAAGACCTATAACTCTACGAGTCCTGAATGGATGAGTAGTCTTTCATATTGTTGTAAGAGGGAGCATGAAAAGCAAGAGTTGTCTGGAGTCTTCCTTATGGATTGGGTTCCATTGTTCATGCTCTTTTCTTTTTGATTCTACTGATCCATGTAGTTTTTTTCCAATCTATAACACAGCAGAAAAAATAAAACATAGAAGAAAGATTTGAAAGTTATTTTTATTCAATGTTGGGTTATCTCGTGTACATCTTTAATTTTGCAACTCTCTGATTTCTAGTGGATTTTTATGCTATTCAACATCCATATATAAGGATCTCATATCGACACTTTAAACTAGATTAACTGTCGTCAATATAAGAAGAGATCGAAATTTATAGCAAAGTTTGAGTGCGTCAAAACAAAGTTCACAGCAAAACTGGAAAGTTGAACAATATTCGCATTTGATCCGCACCTCGGAATACCATCGAAACGAGATCCGTTTTATATTTTGTGCAATATGTTTATTTATCTAAGCATTCTACTGCATCTTCCAACTAAACTATTAAAAGAAAAGTAAATTTTGTATTTAACTCTGAATTTTCCTAAGTAATTACGATAGCATGCTACTCACCAAAATACAGTAGCTTTACACATTCATTAATCCATTAATTCTGTAGACTAATAAAATTGCTAAACCAATCCATCCGATAGACAATCTAATTACTTAAATTTGACCATCACATACCTTAATTAAATCGATAGTTTGATACATTTTACACATTTCAATAATTTATTATCTATTCAATTAAAGTAGCCGATTGTTTTTTTAATACTCCTCCAATACTTCGTTTGTTCTTTCTCCTCCAATTCAATTGTTTGGTCAATTAAATTAGATTACCAAAGAAACAATGTATGTATACCTAAACTACAACTTATCAGAAAACTAACTCTAATTCATCACAAATTGAATTAAATCATTGTACTCGAGTTAAACATACGTTGAATATGAAAAAGTCTTATATAGTTTATGTACTAACACAATAGATCAAAATGGTTTTTTTTTTTTTTTACGATTAGATCACTAACAATAATCTTTACTTCCTAAAATTGTTCCTACTATTTATGACATGATTAATGTATAACTATCGAATTCCTAAAATTTAGCTATACCTCAAGAAAATCTAATATTATATTAAAAATCAAAATATTCCAAAACTAGTAGAAACAATATTTAAGAATGTCTATGATATACATTAATTAATAATAGAATCAATAATATGAAATTAAAATAACTTGAACACCTTTTCTAAACCTTATTATACATACAGTTTGTATATTATGTACTTTCTAAACCTTATACTTTGTATATTCTGAAAATAGGAAATGAAAATAACTTTATATACATATACTCGTGAGTTATTTTATTTTCTGATATTATATAAATCCTTATATTATATATTCAGATATTTTCCCTGTTTTAGCAAATGGAGATAATTGATCAGCAAAATATTATGTATGGTATTATAGTCTATTCCTCATTATTTATTATTTAATAACTAAAATTTTACATCCCCATGTAAAGAGTCAATTTTAGAAAATTATATTAAATAAAACTGGATGCAATTTTATATAACTATATGCCAATGTAAACTAATGCAACTATTTTGAGTTAAAGATTATCTATTTAAATATAATACATACATGAGTAATATCTATTATCTTGTCGTACAAATCCAAAACGTGATTCTCTCACATATATTTTGCTTTATTTAAAACTATATTGCCACATAAATCAAATAAAATGTATTAGTTCTATATATTGCCATATATTACGCTATAATTAAAACTACATTTCCAAATAAATCTAAAACATAATTAGTACTTTATTCTCATCAAAATAAACTACCTTGCCATTATTATTTTCCAAAAATATAGATCACGTAGATCATATGCGTGAGTAACTCCTAAATTACATTTCAATTTTGTAAATTTAAAAATATTCAGGTACAAAATAAATAATATACCATAACTAAATTCAAAAAAAAATATTTATAATATTGTACATGAATAACATAATTTTTACATAAAAACAAATTACATTTCAACTAATTTATTAATTTTTATTACTAATTGTTTTATATGAACTAAACATACATATTAATATATAAAATCAATATGACTCATTTTCAATATTTAATAAATATTGAACATATATTTCTGTCAAAAAACAAGTTGTCATTTATAATATAGGTATAATTACTAATTTTATAGTTTTAAACAGAGAAATTTCCTATAATAGCTTGTTTTAGTATTTGTTTTACTAAATACCATTCGAGGATGAAAATGACAAAAATTTGTTTTACTAAAAGATAGATAAACACTTATAACTCTAGGATAACTAATTTAAACTTAGGATTTAGAGTTAAGTATGGGGTTTTGGGGATTTATAATTTTTAAAATAACAAATAAATATTTAAAATTTGTATATAAGTTTTAAAATAGTTTTAAAAAGAATTTTTGAATTTCAAAATTAAAAATTAAAAATTAAAAAAAAAATATTATAAAAGTTTGAATTTGAAAACATATAATTTAAAAGTATAAAAACATATTTGTTTATTAATTTATATTTATATGTCATAAAGCAATGAATAGAAGAGTATTTTACATCTTTAATGAAACATCTTTTAATCATTTTTGTCTTTGAATAAATTTTTGGTGATAAAAACTTAAAAATGCTATTTGGAAAAATTGCCCTTTTAAATATTAGGGATTGAGTATAATCTAAAATTATAGAAAAAAATAATAATTACTACATGAATGTATTGTTATCACTTATTCGTGATAAAATTACATTCAATACAATAATAATCAAAAATTATCTAATGAAGATTGATCACAATTAATAAAATTCAGTAATTGCCAATGATTTATAAGGTAACAATGATTTTTTTTTTCAAAACGCTGATTTATTATGACATTACATTTATGAGAAAGATTACATAGATAATTCGATAACCGACAATACTATCTGCCTTATGAAGATCTACGGTTAACTGGATCATCTGAATCGTCCTATGAAGATCCATTTCTGACAAAATTTACTTGCACCATGTTGAAGATTCTTTGTAAACCTTTATTCTATAATCTGCATTAATAAATAGCTCTCTCCAGGATTTGAAACCTAGATTTTCTGTAATCTGCAAGAAATTGCATAATCTGGGGTTCGAACTCTAGACCTGAGTGTAAAAGCCTTTAAACCTTAACTAATAAAGTTTGATCACAATTAATAAAGTCCAGTAATTACCAATGATTTATAAGGTAACAATGATTTTTTTTTTCAAAACGCTGATTTATTATGACATTATATTTATGAGAAAGATTACATAGATAATTCGATAACCGACAATACTACCTCTTTATGAAGATCTACGCCTAACTGCATCATCTGAACCGTCCTATGAAGATCTATTTATGACAAGATTTACTTGCACCATGTTGAAAATTCTTTGTAAACCTTTATTCTGTAGTCTGCATTAATAAATAGCTTTCTCCAGGATTTGAAACCCAAATTTTCTGTAATCTACAAAAAGTTGCATAGTCTGGGGTTCGAACTCTAGACCTGAATATAAAAGTTTTTAAACCTTAACCAATAGAATAAAGTGCTTCCATAATGATTTTACAAAGTTAAAACAAAACTGTTATTTCCTCGAACCAACAATTAGACCTTTAGAATTAAATATTTCCATAATGATTACTTGTACGTAAACATATGGTTTGGAAATAAATAAATTTCATTTGTTGGAAAAGCCAACCGAAAAACATGGGATTGGAATATCAAGCACTTTATTAATCATACTCCCTCCATTCCCAAAAATAAATTTTTCTATAGGATGCACACTTATTAAGAATTTATAAATATTTATAATTTAATTTATTTTTTACTTTATTATACAATTTCTAATAATTTTTCATCAATGAAATTTAATCAATTCAAATGTTCTCAACTAATGTTCCTCAAAAATATAAAAAATACCTTAACAATATAGAAAATCTATCTTTGTGGAACAAAAAAAAATTTAAAAATTCTTATTTTCGGAAGGAGTATAATATTTGCAAGAATTTATTGTCTGCGGAAGCTGGTAACAATTTATATTTCATTTTTCCATTAAACTTTAAATGAATGTTGATATATTAGGTTTTCTGTCAGGTATATTACCTTTTTCGGATATATACTTTTATTTATATCCACTAAATTTATTTCGAATTCAGAATGCCCATTGCCTTAGTCCAAAGGAGACATTATGTATCCAAAATAGCCATATCTTTATGCATACCTTTTCTCACAGAAAGATTTGGACTTTTGTTGACAAAAAAGGAAATAAAGTTATTATTAGAAAGAAGTTGGCAAAAAATGGTTGGTTAATAAGAAAACTTGTATGTTTCATGTGGTATTGTTTTTCCATAGATACCGTCCTTTTTCTTTTCAAAATTTCATCCCATATATCAATAATTTTCCGACAAGACTGTAGTATCACATATTATGTAATGCGTTCGTCTCTTTTACTTGCTAGTGAAATTTAAAAATCAAAATGAGACGTCTCGTTATTTTTGTCATGTTCCTATTTCCAAAAGAAAAATAAGTAAAAATAGCGGATTATGAAATTTTCTATATATATATGTATATATATTTGGTTAAATGTTAAGCTTACTATTTTCTATAAGATTTTACAATGTTGTTGTTAAACAACTTATTAACAAAGATAAAGAAACATACAACAACCCAACTGAAGTTACACAAAAAGAAAGAGCCTCAAGGAGGCCTTGTACAAGAATTTCTATATATATGTCCTTAATGAATATTGAAAGAAGATAAAGTACACATGTTTCGTCACTAAACTTTTTTCTCATCTAATTATATTTTGCACAATTTTCTTCCTTACTGACAATTTGATTCTACCTGGTGCCATGCAAATAATAATAGGAATGAAAAAGGAAAAAAATGAGTAGAATCAAAATAAAAAGAATGAAAAGAAATAGTTACCAATTTTGTTCCTTACCAATTTTCATAAAGAATGTTTTTGTTCTATAGTTCTTTAAAATAAAAGGAATGATAAGGAACTATATACAATTATACGTAATTTCATAAGGAATTTTTTCATAAGGAATTTTTTTTTGAAAAATAATTAAAGTTATTTAAATGAATAATTCATATTTTTTATTCACGATTCACCCTAAGTTAAATTCTCAAAACATCAGCTATAATCGCTAAAATTTATATACATTTTTAAAACATCAAAATGTTATATAACAATAATTTATGGATAATTATTTTTTCATACTTTTATGATCCGTTATATAAGATTGCTTCTATATGATATTCAAATCCTTTTGTAACCCTTAAAATAAATGTATCAGACCTTGTGGTCGAGTGATAAGAAGATGAGTATAGAATGTCAACATATTTTAAGTTTTTTTTATTTACTGCGCAAAATTAAATCATATTATTTCTGAACATTCACAGAAATATGAACATTTGCTTTTATCAATTTGGATATCTGAAAAGAGAATTTATTCGTGGATTGCAACTCTTCTCAAAAAAATAATCCGAGTCCTTTTCTAAGTTCAGAATACTTCGGATTTAAAATGGACGACCGCACTTAGTTATTTAAATTGCGCATATGCTATGACTAAAACGTCTTATATTTAAGCATATTATTTTTTTTTTTCATCTGATTTTCATTGATAGCAATGGAAGAAACAATCAGTTTTTTTTCCCATCATATTATTGTTTAATATTAGTGAAATTACATTAATGTTTTTAGAATGAGTAAATGAATTTAATATATAGTACAGTTGCACACATTTCTTGACCATTGTATCTCCTAATAATCAGTTTCTGAAGAAACAATCTAACACGGACAGTAGAATCAGAACACTGCCATCAGTTTGCAATCCCGTGTGACCACGAGATCTGACAGATGCTCGACTTATGGACTGATAATATTACATCTGGCATTGCGATGACTGATCAGTGAGTGGTCTACGTAAAACAAAATAAAAAACGTGTATACTCTCCTAAAGATAATATTTTATTTCCTTAAATGGCAATTAAAGTTTTAATCATAAATAGTAGTAGTGTCTCTTTATCTCTCTCTTCTTATTCTATTATAAAAGAGCACCTCTTGCAATACTATAATCTGTGCGACAGAGTACAAGAACACCCATTGTTCTTGTTTTAGAAATCCGTTATATAATGATATAATCTGTGCGACAGAGCTCTTTAACAAAAAAAAAACATCTGTGCGACAGAAGAACACCATTGTTCTTGTTTTAGAAATCCGTTATATAATGATAACACGTTCACGTGTTCCTTGTCATAAAGAGTGTATCAGTGAGCAAAATCTTCAAGTGTCTTTTGGTTCTGATCAAACGCTCTATTCAATTCTCTTAATTAGACATCTTTTCAATCTCTTTTCTTTCTTGTCTCTTTCTTTTTGATGAAAAAAATCTATTTTCATGTTAATTTCACTTAATTAAACAATGAATTAAAGAGTTTCCTCCCTGAAAAGTTCTCTAGCTAGGGTTGCAATTGAATCCTTTCAATTAGGTTTATATTTATAAATAAAATAAAATAAGAAAAACCAGAGATGGTGAGAACACCATGTTGCAAAGAAGAAGGAATAAGAAAAGGAGCTTGGACTCCCGAAGAAGATCAAAGGCTTATTGCTTATGTTCAACTACACGGTGAAAGTGGATGGCGTACTCTCCCGGAGAAAGCTGGTATTTTTATATTTTCTTTATTGCTTATTTATTAGGAATTCAATATAATTAACTAACAGTTCCTTTTCACTTAATTTTATAATCGGTCTGTTTCACAAAAAAATATTTTAGTATTTTCACACATATTAAAAAACACATTAATAAATCAATATAATAAATATATTATTTTTTGTAATTTTTAATTTTCAATAAATTTTAACAAATACTAGTTCAAGAAAATCAATAAATTTTAAATTATCAATAAATTTTGACCAATACTAATTTAAACAATTTACAACTTTTATAGAAACACACACACAAAAATTATCTTTGTAGAATAACTTTTTCTAAAATATCTTAACGGAAGGAAAGGAAAATATATTTATTAACAGTGTGTAAAATATGTTTATAGGATTGAAGAGATGCGGTAAGAGCTGTAGACTTAGATGGGCTAATTATCTAAAACCCGACATCAAGAGAGGAGAGTTTACACCTGAAGAAGATGACACTATTAACAAGCTTCATGCTCTTATGGGTAACAAGTAAGAAAAGTTTCCTTAGTAATAAATAATTAGTAATTTATAATTATATCTGTAATATTTAATAAATTTAATGGTGGTTTTTTTGTCATATTGATTTATTTTAAAATAATAATCCCTCCATTTTTTTAAATAATGCATATTATAGAGTTTTAACACTTGTTAATAATACATATTAAATTTCAACTATAAATGCAAATTTTTTTGTTGTAATTATCTATTTTCATAATTCTAAACCAATAAGAATTAAGTAAAGACAATTAATTTTTGGAAGTTTACAATTATTCATTATTAGTTGAGAAAATATGTATTAGAATATAAAAATGTAAGTCTTTGAAACAAATTTTTTTTTAAAAACATGTAGCTTTTTAAAACAGAGAGAATATAGTACAAGACATGGATCTATTTTCTAATTATCAGGAATCAACAGCAACAAAAGAGTTATCAGAATTTCAAAATGTACTTGAAAGCCAAACATGTACGTACATATCTTCACATAAATCACACTTTTATTTCAAAAATCAATGAGTAAATAACTAGTTGGCAAAAACGAATAAGCAAATAATTATTTAGCGAAAAAACAATAAGCAAATTATCATCTTTAACTTTTTTTTATAGTCATCTTTAACTTAGTTGATATCTATTCTATTAAAATAGAGGTCACAACTTCATTTCATGTGTAATATTTTAAGTTGGACTATTATTTATAAAATCTATTAAATGTACATAACTTCATTATAATATCTTTTAATATCTTTATCTTTAATTTAATTTAAAATAAATATTTATTTTCGAAAATTAATTTATTTAAATTTTAGTTATCAGAAAATATAATCAGAAACTTAAATTCAATTTTTTTTTATTTATAAACGAAAATTATAAATTATAAAAAATATTTTAATGATAATAACAACTTAAAATTATTACTTTTCAAAAATACATTTTACAAAGATTTTGTTGGAAAGCAAAATCCATTTCTATTTAAATTTTAAAATTTAAATATCTTATTTATTAAACACATAAATCATGACTTTTTACATGTGTGATTTTTCAATTTAAACTATTTCTTAGAGGCCACAACTTTAAATGTTTCTATCATATAACGTTACAATTTATGTCAATAATTTTTAAAAGAAATCTAATATTCTTATTAATGGTTAAATTTTAATTTACACCCCTTTCGTAGATGAAACATTTAATCTCCTTAAATATTATATATAAAGCTTTAGTCAACTATTATTTGCGTTTATATATTCCATTGAGTTAAAAAACCATTTCATTCTAATATTAAAAAATATACCAAATTAGTTTATTAATCACTATATATAAAGTTGTACATCTCCTACTCCAACCATAAATGGACGAACAATATATATATGAAATGAATATATACATGAACAAATGCATTAAACATGAACAAATTATCTATATGCATAATATCATAGCATGAATGACCTATATATGTAAAAAAAATAAAAGTATTCCAACACTATTCTTTACGAAGAGAACACACATTTATCAAATTGGTTTAATGTTACAGTATATAACATAATTCCAACAAATTTTAATTTTACTTCATATTTGATTCTATTTTCAAATTTACCTTTAAATTATTATCATTTTCATAAATATCTTAAATTTATTATTAAAGACAAAATTAACCCTACCAAGACATTTATAAATATATAAGAATTATTTACAGAAGTTTATAAACTCAACTTCACCGCCTAAATAATAAATCCTAAACAATAATCGTTAAACCCAAAACTAAAATTTTAGGATATCTTTAATTGAGTTTTTTTTTTAAATGCTATCCAAGTTGGTGTGTTTGAAGTAATTTTTCAAATAGTATTTTTACTACAAATTTTTTTGCAAATACAAAATATTATAGTTTATTTAAAAATAATAATTTTGTTGTTTTTAGTAATATCCCAAAAAAATTCATCTCTATTATATAGGTTCGGTTTAATTTAATTCCCATATAAATTCCAAATTTTTGATATGAAACATAAAATTATGTAAAATAATATTGTTACATAATAATGCTTACAAAATAATTTTTTTTACAAAATACATAAAAATTATGTAAAATAATATTGTCAGATAACAATGTTATATAAATTAAAAAAAAATTAGTATAAAAAGAATAAAACATGCACATCGGATGTGGAGGTCAAAATATAGTTATAACTTATTATAGATGCCCCATGGCAACACTCTATAATGAGAGAAGTAGCTGCAATCCTCATTAAAAAAAATATTTAAAAACATTTTTGTGTAAAGTGAAACTTTATAAAAACAAGATCCAAGTTTATTGTTTTCGCATAATCTTATTAAGGTGTTCTGTTGTTGTTTGTCTCTGCAATTCCAAGTATAAACATTTCGTTTTTAAACCGTTTCTCAAAAAAAAAAAAAAAAAAAATCTTATGTTATTATTGTGAAAGGTGGGCCGCAATAGCAACAAGCTTGGCGGGACGAACTGACAACGAGATCAAAAATTACTGGAACACAAATCTCAAGAAGCGTTTGACACAAAAAGGTCTTGATCCAACCACTCACAAACCGATCAATCCAACTGATCAAACCGGTTTCGAGCCAAAAGTTCATAAACTCGGTTCATCCGGTTGCGCAAGACTTCTTAACCACGTCGCAAGGAAATACGCCGGAGATTTAAACCGGGACCTACTAACCGGAATCATCATTGGAAACTCCTCAAACATCGCCGAGGGTTCACAAAACTCAGTTGAGGTCGATTCTCCGACTGAAAGTTTGATCTTCACATTGCTCAACAAAGCGGCGGCAAGATCAAGTGATGTCACATCGTTTCTGACCAACAATATGTCGTCATCTCCCGGTCTTTCCAACAACTGTTCTTTTGCCGACAATCTCGACCTATTCTTTAGCAACGAAGTGATCTCCGATATGTCTATGAATGTCGATAATGTTTGCATTATGGAAGAGTTGAGGGATATTTTAAGCTACGGCGGTGCTGACGCCGGAGATGTCAAAGACTTGCCGGAGTTTAATGTAACTGATGGGATGGAGTTTCTTGGTTCTTGGAACGTAGAAGATGACTTGCACTTGGAGAATTATTATTGGGTTCGTTAGATTCCAAGATTGGTGTCGTCTTTGTCTGATAAGTGACGAGTCAGAAATAAAACCAATTACACGTTGGTTGTTTCTTTAATTGATGTGTTGCTATATCGTCACATGGCGGAATAGTGAGTGTGTGTTGTAATAAAAATAAAAATAAATAATAAATAAGTGTTTCTTTTTCGAATCTGTTTATAATTTTATATAGAAACATGAAAAATAGTTCTCTATAGAAAAAAAATGACTAACACGTAACAACTATAGACCATTAAAAAATCCTCATAAAAGTCATATGAGCTTTTGAATTATTATAGAAAAATATCTGCTTTTCAATACGGCATGCGACTAGGATAATATATAAATTCTCGTTCTATTTAAATAATTATTTATTTAGCTTAACTATACATAATAATTTATATTATAATTTATAAAGTTAATCTATTTCAGAAATCAACTCATAAATCACTGGGACGACTTTAAGAAAAAAAATCACAGACCTAATATTACATGTTGTGATTCTAGACCTGAGCGATTACGGATTTCGGTCTCTAAAGCTTCTAATGTTCAAAAAAACATCACTCCACCCGCATACATAATCACCAAAATTAAGACATTCATGACTTGGGGACATTATGATCATTAAAATAAATGTCTATATATTTATTTTCGAAAACATAATTTTACTGTAAAGTAATATGTCTTATTCTGATCAATAATTGAAATGCTGATTTTTTTTTTTTCATTTGCTAGACCGATATATATATTCCGAAAACGTGAATATCCTCTTTCGGAAAAAAAAAATATCCCCACTCGTATGTGATATTCCAGTATGACAATGATAGCATGGGTCGTCCACTATGACTACTTTTTGGGGGCAGATTCACGTGAAGGCATAATCTTTGTAGATTTTTTACATAGATACACGTTCATACCAGTGGCGGAACGAGCTAAAATGTTTACCGATGTCAGTTTTAGAGTGAACATATATTTTACATGGGTCAATAAGCTTATTTTACTCTATTTTCTCGGTTCCTCAGGTAAAAACACAAGTAAAAAAAAATTCTTGATTTCACATGGGTCATATGACCCACCTTAACTACCTCCACCACTGGTTCATACGAGGAGCATTTACATCTATGTAACTTAAGCTGTCCATACAAAAAACTTTAATATCTATGATCAGAGCCAGCCATTAATTGGACCAAGCCGAGGAGCAGTGGCCTCCGCTCTTAATAATACAAATATAATTTCGGCCACAAATTTTCAATAACATTTTTGGGTTTAGTGGCTAAATCTGAAGGTAACAGACCCTCTTTGCCCAACCAAGGTTTAAAGCTCAGTAGAGAGACCCTTTTTAAAAACTTGCTTCTGGTCCCCAAATTTTCTAGGAGCGGCACTGTATGACATGCAAACATTTCTAGGCCTACATGTAGACTTGAAAAGATATAGTTACTTACTGTAAGAGAAAACATTACCCTTCGTACAAAATCGAACATCTAGGTAATTGCATGCATATACGTAACTTGAAGAGATGTGGGTTACTGTTAGAGAAAATAATATGCATGCATGGATACAGCTAATGAATAAAATGTGCGTTAAAACAATATTTTTTTGTCAAACGTTAAACTATAGTTTAAAAAAAACTTTGGCTTAGAATGTTCTCGTATCGCACCGCAATTGTTTTCCAGTTGTTACCATCCAGACTCTTTATAACAGTCGTAGATTAATGCTTCTGTTATTATTTATTAACGTTGGACTGACGTTGAACATAGTGAATTTTCAATTTAACAAAGAACGATATACCATTTTCTAGGCATGGACAATTTGGTTATCTGTTTGATTTGATTCGAGTCAGGTATTTCGGATATCAAATAGTTCGGATAGAGGCATATAGAATCAATTTACTACATGATCTATTTTTTGCTTTGGATTTGGTTCGGATAGTTTTGAGTTTGATTCGGTTGAGATAGTAAAACCGGAAATCAAAAAATACCTAGAAAAATTTAGTTCTCATTTGGTTTCGGTTCAGTTATTTCGGGTAGTTCAGATAATTCAGGTTAGATATCGGGTATTTTAGGTAAAATATCTAATAATTAGGATGATTCATATAAAAACCTTGGATATTTCGGATCACTTTGGATATTTTGTATAAAAATATTAGAATACTGTCGGATAGTTCAGATACTTTATAATAATTTACTTTTTCAAATATTTTTGATTTTTAATAGATTTTTAAATTATAAATATATATTTAGTTGTGTTACATGTATATATAACTAATATTTTTATATATCCGAGTATCTATTTGATTTTTGGTTCGGTTCAATTATTTTGAATATAGAAACTATTCAGATATTTTAAGGGTTTGATCCGGTTTTGTTTCGAATATTTTGATTCGGTTCCGAGGTTTTCTTCCCAGGTCTACTACTTTACATGTGCTGAAATTAAAATAATTATTTACACGGAAAGTAAGTAGATGTTCTTTTAATGGCATTGTAGATGTTTTCTAAATGGCATTGTAACCAATAACCGGTCAAATTGTTATAAGAAAATTTTGATTCAACTTTCCTCCCGTGATATTAAGTTATAGTAGAAAATAATAATTAAAAAAATTTGAATATATCGACAAAATGGGAATTTGTTTTTGAAAAATGGCTTTCTAAAATGGGATATATGTTTTAGTAGTTTTACTAATACTTGTTGAAGTTCCTTTTTTTCTAAAGAAAAGGTTAATCAGTTTCTAACTCAAATATAGAAACATTGAAGGGCACGTTTTTGGAAAGCCTAACAATCTACCTAAGTTGGATGGCAGTATTTTTTTTTTTTTTTGACGTTTTGGTCTCCTTATGTTTTTTTTTTGACAATTGGTTGAGGGGACGGGTGTGGGGGGGGGGGGGGGGGGGGGGGGGGGGGGGGGGGGTGCCTACTCTCTCTTAATAAACTTCAAGCCGACCAAAACATTTTCTCCTTTAATTTAAATTTATTCCCAAAAGGTTGTAATTCATGGAGAAAAAGGAAATAGTTTCTCAAATGAAAAAAAAAACTGAAGAAACTTCTAATTACAGCTTCTGAGAGAAAGATTCCAGGAACACATGAATTACTAAGTGCGTTGACATTGGTTTAACACAAGGAGTTGGATTTATTTTCGAATATGTGGTCGGCAGCTACTAATCTTAGGATTTTTTTGCTGAGTCTCCGTTTATGTACAAGTTAAATTAAAGATGAAAATGATACGCTCTTAATTAATCAAATCATCCAATCTAAGTCTTGTAATATGACTAAAACCTATGTACTAGCATCTTTATAGTTAAGTAGTAGTACAATGTTATTAATATTTTCTTAGAAGAGATACCAATAGTTTAATGGTAATAACCTCATTGCTTGAATGAATATAAATATAGCATAGTTGCACTGCACACCTTTCTTGATGATTGTATGTCCTATAAATCAGGTCAGAACAGTGTAAGCAGTATGCAAACCCGTGTGACCACAAGATCTGACAGATGCTCGAGTCATCCAGCGATAACATTACACCTGGCATTGTGCACTACGATGACTCCGTGGCTATGAAAAAAGGAAAATAAAAACGTGCAAGCTCAACTCTTTTAAAGATAATATTTTATTTCCTTTTATGTCATGTGTTTCAAAAAAAAATAGTAGTAGTACGTCTCTTTTTCTCTCTCATGTAATTTCTACTATATAATAAGAGCATCTCTATATACTATTGTATAACCTGTCCGAGAGAGAATAAAAGAACACCCATTGTTCGTATTTAAGAAATCCCATATATAATGATAACTCCTCGTCAAAAGAGTGTCTCAGTGAGTACAATCTTCAAGTGTCTTTTGGTTTTGATCAAACGTTCTATCCAGTTCTCTTTTCTTGCTCTTTTCTAATGATAAAATCTCCTTTCTGGTTAATTTCACTTAAGTAAAAAATGAATTAAAGAGTATTTCTTACTTTCATAGGTCTCTAGCTAGAGTTTCTATTAGGTTTTATATTAATAAATAAATAAAGTCAAGACTCAAGAAGAAGAACTAGATATGGTGAGAACACCATGTTGCAAAGAAGAAGGAATAAAGAAAGGAGCTTGGACTCCTGAAGAAGATCAAAAGCTTATTGCTTATCTTCAACTACATGGTGAAGGTGGATGGCGTACTCTCCCGGAGAAAGCTGGTAACTCTTTTTTTTAATCGCTTAATCACTAGGAATTTAATATAATTAATTAACAGCTCTTTTTCTCTTAAATATATATATATATATATATATATATATATATATATATATATATATATATATATGTATTTATTAACAAGTGTGTACGATATGTATATAGGATTGAAGAGATGTGGGAAGAGTTGTAGACTGAGATGGGCTAATTATCTAAGACCCGACATCAAGAGAGGAGAGTTTACTCCCGAAGAAGACGACGCTATTATCAAGCTTCATGCTCTTATGGGTAACAAGTAAGAATATTTTTTTTATTTATTGCCTTTTGTATTAGATAGTTAGTAATTTATTATTATTATTATTATTTTTTTTTTTGATAAAGGGCTTCTAGTAATTTATTATTACAATCTTTAAAAATTTAATGGTGGTTTTCTTCTTCTTCTAAATATCACATTGATTACATATTGTAAAATAAGTATATAAAAGATATAGATCAATTTTTCATTACAATTTTTTGGAATAAAGTATATAACTGGAGTTAATATTTTCTTGTGGTGTTGTTGATTGTTACAGGTGGGCCGCAATTGCAAATAGCTTGGCGGGACGAACTGACAATGACATTAAAAATTATTGGAACACAAACCTCAAGAAGCGTTTAAAACAAAAAGGTCTTGATCCAATCACTTACAAACCGAACAATCCAACCGGTTTCGAACCAGCAAACCATAAACTCGGTTCATCCGGTTCCGCAAGGCTTCTTAACCGGGTCGCAAAGAAATACGCGGTCGACGTAAACCGGGATCTACTAACCGGGATAATCATCGGAAACTCCACAATCATCGCTGACGATTCACAAAACTCAAGCGATACTGAACATTCAACGTCCACACTGCTCAAAACGGTGGCAAAACCAAGTGTTCCGGCGACTTCTCCCGGTTCTTTCTCCGATGATCTTGACGTATTCTTTAGCAACGAAGAGATCTCTGATATGTATATGAATGTGGATAATGTTGGCCTTATGGAAGAGTTAAAGGGTATTTTAAGCTACGCCGGAGATATTAAAGATTCGCCGGAGTATAACGTAAGTGATGAGATGGAGTTTCTTGATTCTTGGAACGAAGAAGATGGTTTGGACTTGGAGAATTGTTCGTAGGTTCGTTAGGTTCCAAGACTGGTGTCTTTGTTTGACGAGTGACGCGTCGAAAATAAAATCAACTACACGTTGGTTTTTTCTTTAATCGATCGTTCTAGTGTCGATCGTCACGTGGAGAAAATAGTGAGGTGTTGTAATAAATTTAATAATAACCGTGCGTTTATCGTAATTATTCAATAAAGATGGTTTACTACTTAAATTCGTTTCCTTTAATAAACTCATAAAACTATACGAATTTGTTTATATACTTTATATAGAAGCATGAAAACAATCCTCTATAGAATAAAGACTAATAGTTATGCACCATTAAAAAATCCTCCTAAAACAAATAAACTTTAAAAAGATCTGCTTAACATTATTTCATGCGAGTAAGAAAAAAGTACATGAGTTGAGTTGTCGTTCGGTTGAAATAATTATATATTTAGCTTAACTATATATACATTTTTTTTTTTTTGCTAAAAACTAAACTATACGTGAGAATTTATTTAATAATTTATGAAATTAATCCATTTCGTACATTACCACCAAGCTAACAACACTCACACACATACAGAATCTCCAAAATTAAGTTATCACGATTATTAAACTCTTTAGAATTATTAACTTTGAACTTAGTGTAAAGTAACCTGTCTTATTCAGATCAATAACTGAAAGTGCTTTTTTCCGTTCTTTTTTCTTTCTTTTAATTCTTCTGCTAGGCTGCAATATATATTCCCGAAAACGTGAATCCCACATCCAATATGACAATTACGTGGGTCGTCTATTATGATTATTTTTTGAAGGCAGATAAACGTGAACGCATTATCTTTGAAGATATACAGATTATTACTATGGCATGGTACTAAGTTACACTCATTTATACGAGATTACGAATAGCATTTAGATTTAATTATATATAACTTAAGCTGCCCATGTAGAAAACTTCAATATCTATGACATAAACATCTACGTAGGTCTACACGTAGACTCAATAAGATGTATGTTACTGTTCGAGAAAGCGTACCTGTGTAACGTTTAAGCTAACTAAATTCGACTAAATTATCCGACATCTAGCTTATCTAGGTACCTTTTTGTTCTTATTTTTATTTTTATATCTGGCTAATTAATCAGTTAATTGAATATCAAAACATGTATAGTATAATCCAGTAATTACGTTTACGCTCAAGGTCGTCTCCAGGATTGGTTTGTTAAACCTCTCTTTCAATGAGGAAAAGAGATATTACAAAATTCAGTGTGGTTTTCTTTGCTTGTGTAGGTGATGTCCTACTAGTATCTTCTCTAAACCTTATTTTGTCTGGGTTTCACCTGTACGTGTATGTTTAAACCCGATTATTTTGTCATTTAATCCATTCAAATGTTATAAAATTTTACTTTTTCAAATCATATAACACACTAAAGGAGGACGTATATAAGAGAGTTGGGTAAAAGCGAAATATGTAAATCTATAAAAGTAAATCAAGATACTAAATGAAATGCAAGATGTAATGTTACACAATGCTTCAAATAATACATATAGGTGATTTGGAATAAAGTCACGTACATTTGTACCAATAATTCCAAACAGACACAATTGGAATCTCAATTATTTTGATTCATGAATCTGATTAAAATATTATACTTTCATGCCTCCCCACTTGCTCAGGTACAAAGCCCCTCGTTCTTTTTTCGTATATTAATTAAAAATGAAAGTATATATTTCTAAGCCATGTTGATCAAAAATATATATATATATATATATATATATATATTTCTAAACCACATAAAGTAGTGGTTGGTGTGTTATTTACATGATGATCAGAGCCAGCGTACACAATATAGATGAAAAACGAGACTAAAGTATTTCCTTCAAACATTATTAACGGTGATGAATGTTCTAAAAAAGCTTTAAACATATAAAAATGTTTTTATTATTATTTCGAAAGGGTTTAAATAGACAAAAGTTTCGGTTTGCTATAACAACGTATGTAACTGATATTCGCTACTAGAAGTATTTCACATGAACATACAGCACCAATAATATCATCATCCTCTGACAAAATTAGACTATTGTCCAGGTTGTTGTGACGATGTTCTCATTTTACATTTTGTGGTAAGAGCAGCAATTTTTTAATTAATAAGCTTCGGTTACGGTATTAACACTAATTTATTCGGCTACTTAAAAAGAATTAAAATCATGAAAAAGTTGTGATCCAGCTCGTCTCCATGTGATATTTATACTTACAGTTCATCAATAAAACGTGTTTTGACGTTAAAACTATAGTTTTGTTTTCGGTTAAAACGTTAAAACATTAGTTTTAAAAAGACTTCATAACACTCATCGATGTATGCTTGTCTAATTAACGTTGGACTAACGTTGAACTTGGTGGATGTTTCAAATTAACAAAGAACCATATATACATTTTTTTTTTTTTTTTTTTTTTGATAACTCTGTTATCTGGGCAGCCACATTCTCAACTATCCCCCGAAAGAGGTCCAGCGCCCCAACGGAAGGGATGTTAAATCCGTTGTGGCCAAGACTCGAACCCGGGTGGCGGACAGTACAGCTGTACCTCCTTTACCACCAAGCTACGAGCGCTTGGTTGAACCATATATACATGTGATGAAATTAATATTATATAAGTAGATCGTCCTCTAATGGTATTAGTTTAACCAATAAAACGGCCAAATTATTATGAGACAATTCTGATTCAACTTTTCTTCCGTAGAATAAGTAGAGTTACTGTAGAAAAATAAAAATGTGAAAACATCGACATTATGGGATAATAACTTATACTAATATAGTAATATTTGATGATTTTTTTGTTTGTAAGTTGTAACCAATAGGTTTATTAGTTTTCCTCAACAGCGCAGCTCAAACCTAGAAAACAAAGTGCACGTTTTAGGAAATTCTAATAAGCTACCTAAATTGGATGGCAGTATATATTTGTTTTGACGTTTTGGTCTCTGTTTTTTTCTCCAACACTTGGTTGGGGTGCCTCTCAATGAATCTCAAGCCCACCGAAAACATTTTCCTAAATTTTAACTTATTTCCGAAAAGGTTGTAATTCTAAGAGAAGAATGAAATTATGTCTCAGACGAAAAAAAACTTAAAAACAAATTCAAATTACAGACTTTTAGAAAAAGATTCCAAGAACAAATGAGTAGCATATTTTCTTTGCCACAAATGGGTAGAAAGTAAGGATAGTAACAATACAGCTTTATATGGGCCGGCCGCATGTGGACAAACATACCCCACTGCTGGCCTCCGCAACTATTGACTAAAAATGATAATTATTAAAAATGAATGCAAATACAAAATACAAAAATAAATAACGTGAGAAAAAGAGAGTATACTATCAAATTTTCAATAAAGTATCTAACTTTCGATTACAAAAAAGGAGAGAACAATCTAGAAATTTCTGATGTGGTATGTGCCATGGACGATGCGCATATGTAAACAGATTGGTTGTTACTATAACCAATTATAGTTTAACTTGTACAGTTGTGTTTCAAAAAAAAAGTTTCACTTGTAATCATCACAAGTCACAAGTCACAACTGTACTTGGAGAAAAAACATTAGAACTTTAAATCCTAATATAGAGATGGACACAGGACACGATATCCTGAAGTTTTTAGTCACCAAACTTGTTATTCGGATCCACCTACAAGAACCTTTCAGCCCATTCACATTTTGGCCTTTGGTAAATGCAGATAGTGTTAAACCCACAAGCTAGATTTCTAAGCTCATTGGAATCGACATATGGTCCAAATCTCTTTGCACATATATTATCCGGCTCTGACCAAGCCAGAGACCATCCAATATTATTGCTCCACTGCCTCTTGTGATTGATAGTAGAACGGCTCGGTGATAAGTCTTTGGACAATGCGGTATCTTTTTTGTTGACATAGAATCTCGTTGAAATTGTCTCTCAATACTAGTACATACATGTAGCCTGACTCGTTGAAAACCAATCAAGTCCCTGGATTCTAACGATCATTGATGTTACTTGAGTGGCATGAAAAATATACATCTCTTAAGGGGGAAAAATCAATCACGTGACACTTGACCACAAGGCAGATACTCTTCACAAGAAAATATACTATAAGGAGAAGGGTTTGGAGGATCATGAACTTGAGCCACACCTTCAAGCATCTGCGTTACAGTTCTCATGTTAGGTCTCATTCCTGGTTCTTCTTGTAGTTTTTTTTTTTGAAAAAGGGCAAGGTTCTTCTTGTAGTTGTATACACCATATCCCTATTTTCACATATCTCTCTACCATCTCCATATCCTCCATCACCTAAGTCGTCTTCCATAAGATCACCCAGCCTCCTATTTCGGAAACAATCATATGCCCAATTGATGAGAATCACGTTATCCTCAAGATCAACTGCTTTCTTGCAGCACACGATTTCTAAAAGCATTACTCCGTAGCAATATACATCTACTTTGGATGAAATGGGATTGTTCCTGAACCACTCCATCGCGATGGTTCCACAGATGTTTGTGAGAGTATTCGTTTGGTTCATCCTCAGAAGCTTTGCTAGACCGGAGTCCGAGATGCGTGGACTGTAAGACTCATCTAGAAGTATGTTTTGCGGTTTTATGTCGCAGTGTATGATTTGCTCACAACATTCTTCATGTAGATACAAGATTCCACGTGAAATCTCCACAGCTATTCTCCTTCTATCTTTAGGTCTTGGATGCTTGAAAAGGAAACTGGCAAGCAGGGCCGGCCCCGAAAATTTGGGGACTCTATACTATTTAGTAAAGATTTAAAAAATTTAGGGGCCTAAATTTTTTTTTTAAAAATTTAGGGGTTTATTTACATATAAAAATTTTCAAAAAGTTTGAAGGCCTAAGACGAATGTTTCATTGGGCTTTTCCCAGAACCGCCCTGCTGGCAAGCATCCCATGCGGTAAGTACTCGTAGACGATCAAACGACTCTGCCCTTCGTTGCAAAAGTCAATGAGCCTCACAAGGTTCTTGTGATACGTCTGACCTATCGCTTTAACCTCGTTTCTAAACTCTTTCTCGCCTTCTTGAACCACTCGGTCTAGTTTCTTGACAGCCACGGTAACTTGAGAATCGCCTACAACTTTTAAAACTCCTTTATAGACGATCCCATATGCTTGGATCCTTCAAGACAAAACGAATAAGCTCCTAAACATTAACACCCACGTTGGTTTCGGTACTCTTGTTGACAAGTTTGCATCTCAAACCTCGGCACACAGTCACCATCACTGGTCTCAATAATTTTATAAACTTCATTTTAATGTCAGAAAATAATATCCTAAAATTTTGGTAGTTTTAGTATAAAAAGTTTCAGATTCTGGATCTTTCGCTGAACGGATTTTATAAGACAAAAAAAACATTTAATACTATTAAATTTTATTTTTTAAAAGATTATTCTTAATGTTATATAAAATTATATTTTATAATATTTGTGATGAAAATAAAAATACATTCAAATAAAATATTTTTTGTATAAATAATATATACTTTTATTAAAAATGGTCTTTAGCTATTAAGATATAGAGAACACGAGATGGGATCCAGGGTGGTTTAACTCACCTGAGTGGCAACAGAGTGTCTGTGGGATTATCGAAGCTCGACCACAAATCCTTACTGGAATCTTTGCTTAACAGGCGGAAGTTTCCAGCGTCGGTCATGCGCACTTGTTAAACAGAGCCGTTACTCGGATTCAGTGAATAACTCCAGAGCCGTTGACCTCGAGGGTCAGCGAGAACCAAACCGCGATGCGGTTAGTGTAACCTTGGAACCAGCAGGGACAAGGCCACTAGTTCTGTTGACATCTTGTGCGTGCCACACGATGGTTGTGTTGGGAGTCTTGTAGAACCATATGGATAGATTGAAACCACCGTTGGGTTGGATCTTGCGGAACCCTAAGGCATGAACTGGAGATTTGCTGGGATCTAAAGCCGTCAGAGATTCTCCGACAGGAACAGATCCGTTGATGATGTTTTGAGACAAAACGACAAGTACTCGTAGTTGCAGAACGAGAACAAGTTAGAGTATCGAACAAGAGAGGAAACCCATTTTTCTGAGGACAGATCTTGAGATTACATGTGTTTTATATATAGATTTACATTAATAATATATATAGTAGAATAGTTGATTTTTTCGTTATTATTAGGGTTTTTAGTAATTAAACCCCTCAACTAAACATCAATAGTAAAAAAAACCCTCAACTAAAAATTCCGTGAACTAGGAGGTGTTATTGGTTTATATATTTTTATTGATTTAGAAATCCATATAGTATTTATAAATCCAAGTAAAATATACAAATTTTCAAATTTTCTCGGATTAGTATTTACAAATCCGGAGGTTTTCCTTCGGATTTGGGCCTTTGTATTTTTCACAAAGAAATCCATGCAAATCCATTCAAATACATTATGAAATCAAATTTATTAGTAAATCCGTACGATTGAATAACACTTGATTTGAATTAGAATTTATGAATCATTAAACGAATAACACTTGATTTGAATTAGAATTTATGAATCATTAAACGAATAACACATGATTTCAATACATATTTTAAAATCGTAGAACCAATAACACTAGATTTAGTTTGAATTTTTAAATCCATCAAAATACACCAACCAATAACCCCCACTAAACCTTCAACTTTAATTTCGTTAACATATATTACCCTCCGTCTAAAAACCATGATGGAGGGTGACATACATTAACGGTTTATAAGTTGAGGGTTTATAATGTTGAAAAATTAGTTGAGCGGTTTTTTTACGATTCAAAAATAGTTGAGGGGTTTTATCACTAAAAGTCATTAAATGGTTTAAAAACTTTATTATCATTTATACATTTTTTTTATATTGATATAAGCCTTTAAAACTAATTTATAAATTTTAAAACATTACTGTATAACTGATTTATAAAGCTTCATAAATATTTTAATACTTTTACATATGATTTATACAGTTTCACAATGATTTCATAAGTTTTTACAATTTTTGCTACTTGTTAGGATAAAATAATCTAACATTCTTCGTGATTCTACTCAAACATAAAGTAATACAATAAATCAAAAATAATATATCAAATATATTATTTTAGTGATTAAGAAAACAAAAATATAACGTATTTGTTCAAAAATCAATGAGAATAAAAATAATCATGCATTATTTTGGAAGAGGGGAGGGGTGGGATAGGGGGAAGTATGAGCCGGAGGACGGAAATCATGAAAAAAAAAATGTGTTCTACTCTAAATAGAAAGATTGATTTCATAGATAAATTAATGTATTAAAATTTATAAATTAGTTTTAAAGGCTTAATATAAAAAATGTATAAATGATAATAAATTTTTAAACCATTTAATGACTTTTAGTGATAAAACTCCTCAACTATTTTTAAATCCTAAAAAAAAACTCCTCAACTAAGTTTTCAACATTATAAACCCTCAACTTATAAACCGTTAACGTATGTCACCCTCCGTTTAAAATGTCACCCACGGTTTTTTAAACGGAGGGTAACATATGTTTTTTTTTTTTTTTTTTTTGACAGCAAACATTTACAGACTCATGTTGACTCTGTAAACCAAGGTGGTAACTCCGCATCCATGTGAACGACGAAGGACGTTTGTTTCCTAGCACTGCGTGCTAAGCTATCTGCCCGTATATTCATCGTTCGGGGAACATGAATGATGTCTGAGTTTAGAAAGATTCCTTTTAAGAGCTTGATATCTTCTAAGTAGCTTCCAAATGCTGGCCATTCTTCTGGTTCCGAAACCATCTTCACCAGCTGAGAACAATCTGTTGCAAATGTTACTTGGAACTGTCTTAAGTTCTTCATACATTCCATTGTCCAAATTAATGCTTCCACCTCCGAATGCAGGGGTGAAAGACTTGCCCTGACATTCCTTGCCCCTAATAAACCATCAAAACCCAGTAAAGTACTATACCAGCCTTGGCCGGAAAAAACCTCCTTATCCTTCCATGATCCATCTATAAAACACCATCGTCCTTGGGTTACTAAGGGGGAACTAGATTGTACCTGATGCCCCCTCAGTGGATCATTTGCTACTTGTGCACTAGCCCATAGTGATGACTCTAATTCCGCTTTTTGAAGTGTGTCCCTTGGATCTATATCCAAAAGAGGGTAACATATGTTAACGGAATTAAAGTTGAGAGTTTATTTCATAGGATTTTTAGTTGAGGGTTTATTTTACGATTAATCTTTAGTTGATGGATTTAATTACTAAAAACCCTTATTATTAACGTAGAAAAATGGTTGAAGAAGACTTATTGAATGCTTTTTGGTTTTGAGTCAAGGGAGTAAGTTTTAAAGAGTCAACTGAATCTTCCCCTCCACAATTCTTAATGCATGTTCTATCTTCTGTGTATTAATGTCTGCAATAAAAGTGTAGTTATGTTCGTTGTGGTAGGACATTTCTGAATTTAAAATGTTAAACTTTTCTTTCCTTGGGTTAATTTCGCTTTTGGACGGGAAACTGACAATTATTTATTCTTTATTTGGGTATATTGAATCCAATGTTTTTGTTATTCTAATGCATCCACTTGTACAATCATTGACATATTTTACCTCAAAAATAACAATCACTGATATTTCATGAGCCGGAAAACAGAAATCATGAAAAAAATGTGTTCTACTCTAAATAGAAAGATTGATTTCATAGATAAATTAATGTATTAAAATTTATAAATTAGTTTTAAAGGCTTATATCAATATAAAAAATGTATAAATGATAATAATTTTTTTAAACCATTTAATGACTTTTAGTGATAAAACTCCTCAACTATTTTTAAATCCTAAAAAAAACCCTCAACTAAGTTTTCAACATTATAAACCCTCAACTTATAAACCGTTAACGTATGTCACCCTCCGTTTAAAATGTCACCCACGGTTTTTTAAACGGAGGGTAACATATGTTAACAGAATTAAAGTTGAGAGTTTATTTCATAGGATTTTTAGTTGAGGGTTTATTTTACGATTAATCTTTAGTTGATGGGTTTAATTACTAAAAACCCTTATTATTAACGTAGAAAAATGGTTGAAGAAGACTTATTGAATGCTTTTTGGTTTTGAGTCAAGGGAGTAAGTTTTAAAGAGTTAACTGAATCTTCCCCTGCACAATTCTTAATGCGTGTTCTATCTTCTGTGTATTAATGTCTGCAATAAAAGTGTAGTTATGTTCGTTGTGGTAGGACATTTCTGAATTTAAAATGTTAAACTTTTCTTTGCTTGGGTTAATTTCGCTTTTGGACGGGAAACTGACAATTATTTATTAGGACAATTTGCTCTATATTCATAACAGAGGAAAAATTAAGAATATAGCCATGCTACAGTTTTTCTTGGGAGATGAGAAAATTTGCACACAAATATGACTAAAATCTCCTTTTAAGCGCGTGCGCGTGATGTTGACACTCCAAAACTAAATTTGTCATACTATACTACATACCATATAGTATCGTCACATAGAAAAGTTAAATAGTTGCGAGGTTGAGTTTGATCTATTTCGTAGTTGTACTATACATGATTATGACATAGTATAGTACTATAAGCAAAGTAATGTATAGAAAAAAAAACAAAAGTGGTGGACATGCAAGATAAATAAACAACCTATACTAAACAATAGTGTAATTTCTTATCATCTGCTGCACTAGTCAAGTCAAGCAAAACAAAAACACGCAATCTATGGAACACAATAAGGCCAACACACGCACATGATAGTTTCATATATTATGTGACGATACTATACATAATTACGACATAGTATAATAGTATAATCAAGTAGCATGTAAAAAGAAGGAGGGAGGGAGGGAGAGGGAGGAAGGGAGGGAGAGAGAAGGAGGGAGGGAGGGAGGAACTGGGAAAGTAGTTGTAAAACTACCTTTCTATTCTATATTTATTATATAGAATAGAACATAACAAAATATTGCATTCTAATTTGAACTGATAATTTTTCAAATGTGATGGATGTAAGAATACATAAGAATTGAATCACCAGATCATTAATCACTTGAATGTTTCTCTAATATAAAAAACCTAACAAAAACACTTTGAAAAAAAAAATTATGTTGTATTCTATGATTCCTACTAAAATAGAATAGTATATTGTAATGGTAACTGTTTATCTTCTTCAAAAAATTTCATTTCTCTGGCAATTAAAGAAGACGAACAGTTTGATAATCAACCTTCTGTATCGATCATTGCTGCATTCTAGTTACACGAACAAAACCACCGCCGAGCTCGAGCTCCGTTTACCACCATTCTTGGAGCTGTCGTCATTTCTACTTCTTCTTAGCGATGTTTCCTCATTATTTCATTCCTAAGATGAGTATATATGATGTGCATACGGTTCAGTTTCATTTGTAATTCTTACAAAAACGAGTTAAAAAAAAAATCATTTATCTAATAAAACACACGCGCAGGATAGTTTTGTCATTAATACATAATATATAGAGAATACTATAGCCATCAACTTGTTATGGGTATAGACTCAATATTTTTTCTGCTATGTACATGGTCCCTAATTTCCCTTATTTATTTTTTATTTGGGTATATTGAAGGGAAATTAGACTGTATGACAAGGAAAAAACACATAATTCACTGCATAACCATTTTCCCTAACGTTTCTATATACGGCGTTAATTTTATAAATTAATACTATACTGCCCCTTTCTGAAACCGGCAAAACCTGAAACAAAAAAAAATTAATATTCTTAATTATTATATCCAAAAAGTAAATCGTGGCTTTACTAACTTCACATATTTCCTTTTTACTTCTTTTGTATCTTCGTAGTCTTGAATTCTCTCCAGTACGGTTTTGCTTCATATCGTCATCTCCACTGGATTTGTTTTGAATTGTTCACTTCTTCTTCATTCTTTATAAACGCGTCATCTTCTCTTCGTCGGAGATCGTCGACCACACGACGACGTTAAAGTTTCAGCGCCGAGTAGTACCAAACCGTTCCTATTCTACTTCACACCGTCGATTCTTGTCAGATCTCTGGTTGTTCTAATGCCTATTTTATCACCGTCTGGAAATGACATGATCTCCGTTAGGTATATTCTATCTGATTTGGAATAGAATAAAATATAGACGTTATATTCCATTTGACTTGGATTGAAATAAATTCGAACGTTTAATATCACTTTCTTTAGCTTATGAATTCATACTTGTTTTAATATTTACGTATTTTTATACTTGTATTAGGGTTTATATTTTCGTGTAGGGTTTAGTGATGATTGGAGAGGGGTTAGTTTCTAGAATATTGAGTTCGTCACTGCAAGATTAGGGTTGACATTAGATTAAGTGTTCTATCTGATTTGGAATAGAATAAAATATAGATGTTATATTCCATTTGACTTGGAATGAAATAAATTCGAACGTTTAATATCACTTTCTTTAGCTTATGAATTCATACTTGTTTTAATATTTACGTATTTTTATACTTGTATTAGGGTTTATATTTCCGTTTAGGGTTTAGTGATGATTGGAGAGGGGTTAGTTTCTAGAATATTGAGTTCGTCACTGCAAGATTAGAGTTGACATTGGATTAAGTGTCATATTTCCGTGTAGGGATTCACGATTAGTTGATAGGGTTTTCGTATATATTCCCATGTGTGGTTTAAGATCGTGAGCTATGCATATCGCTATGTCTTACATGGTTTTCATTCCACATTATTGTTATACTTTACAATTTATTTTACATTTACTTTGTTATATGGATCCTAACATTTTTATCTTTTCCTTTTGTTTCTCAGGTTACAAATGAAAGATTTAGGCTGTCAAATAGATTGTTTGAAACTGGATTTGGGCCATCTGGTGAATATATTCTCATTTATATATAATGATGCACTGTGTATATAAGCGGAATATATCATGTGTACATAAAATGGAAAGACCATTCATGTGAAATGAATTATATAATCTTTACTATTTGTTGTATTCTATTTTATTTGCATAACATAGAATATAAATATGATTGTATAGTGCATAAGCATAAATTATGTTTTGTAGTTGTATCGTTGCTATCAAAACTAAGAATTTAAAAACTCAATTTTATCATTTTGTTAACCAGATCCACATAAGTGTAAACTTCACACAAATTTCGTTAACCACAGCTACATTTGGGCCATAATATTATAGTACTTCGGCCATATGGAATAGAACATTCAGTGCATATATATATATGGTCAATAGTATATACTATTTCAAATTTTAATTTTATTCAAAATATTATAACTATATATTAGTTTACATTTGGGTTTTGGATTTAGTGATTGGAATTTAGGGTTCAGTATTTAGGAGTTGGGGTAATGTTTAATATTTAGGAGTTATGAATGAAGTCATAATCCTATACTATTTCAGCCATGTGGAATAAAGTATTTGATGCATATGTATGTGGTCAATAGTATATACTATTTTATATTTTAATTTTATTCAAAATATTATAACTACATATTATAGTTTACATTTGGGTTTGGGTTTAGTGATTGGAATTTAGGGTTTAGTATTTAGGAGTTATGGTAATGTTTAATATTTAGGAGTTGTGTATGGAGTTATAATCCTATACTACTTCGACCATGTGGAATAGAGCATTTGATGCATATGTATGTGGTTGTTCTCTCAAATTACATGGTCGTAATCTTTGCTTTCTTCACATTCTTGCTTTTGAATTCCTTCGGATGGACTTACAGTGGTAATTTGATGGAATACAACACTCATCTTAAAAATGGAATGATCGAGGTTGGTGAATGGAATACAAAATATATTGGAAGGAGATATATTTTAATCCACCAATTACTGCGCATAGAAAATCCGTATGCGGTAAATATACAAGTCACGTGGTTCTCCTCTCTTTTATAAGTTACCATTAACTCACCTCTTTGTTGGGCCACATAGATTATAGTCGATGTCATCTATATTCATGTTTCACCGACAACTTGTTGTAATAAAGGACAGAACCGGATCATATGAGGGTTAAATGTCACCAATTCAATTATGTCAAAATCATAGTCAGTTTCCTAATTACATTTTTGCTTTTGGCTATCTCGCAAATTCACCCTATATTGAATCCAATGTTTTTGTTATTCTAATGCATCCACTTGTACAATCATTGACATATTTTACCTCAAAAATAACAATCACTGATATTTCAAATGGAAATTTAGAGTCCTGGTCTTTTTAATTAGGTACATTTTAGCAGTTGTACCACAATGAATTTATTTTAAAATGTAAATTTCCAGATAAAACGAAAAAGTCATTGGGAAACATTGTATTTTAAAATTTTTAATATGAGATTTTACCATTAATTAACTAAATGATACTACTATTTTTTACCTAACTGAGATCATAATAAATTTCTCTTATAAGATTCCGATATCTATGATTTACAATCAGAAGATTAGAACTGTTAATGTTCTCTACAGTGGAACTCTCCAGCATAGATGACCAGTCTATAGTGTTGTGCACAAAAAGATATGTTTATATTACGATTATCATAGTATGTTTATACATTAAAAAAGTAAATGAGTATATATTGTTAAAGTTGTATAAAGTTTTACAACTTTCATCTTCATACTCTTCTTGTGTACAGAAGAAAATTCTGTCATACAAATTTGTGTTGTAAAGTATATAGATTTGGTAATTGTACTACTTTGAGTATAAATTACAATGCTTATATAATCAGTACCTCATTGCTAAAATCCTAAAGCAAAGTCACTTGAATAGAAATATTAGGGATATATTGGGCATCAAGACACATTTTGCTGTCCAAAATATATCCCTAATAGAGAACGCCATGACTTAGAAACACTAACAAAAATAACCAACGTGTATAAATATGATCGAGGCAATTAAAATTGGGATAGAAATAGAGTAAGAGACAACAAATAAAAGAGAATAAATATGGTAAATGGTTCATATAAATGTTTAAATCCTCAAATAAGGGGTGTCAAAAGACAGGTGGTATTTGCCATCAAATCTACCAAAACTATTACAATTCTCATGTTAATGACATTTTGTTATTTCAAAAATAGTATTATAAGAGTTTTTCAAAGAAAGATGCATTCGTCTGGTAACATGTATTTAAAGGTATTATGTGGTTTTGCAACTTACCAAAAAATTTAGTAATGATCTCTTCTGTCTATTTGTACTAACCTTTTCTTTATTTCTACAAAAATCATAATAATCATTTGTGCCACGCGGTACTATGTCTTGACAACTTTAAAGCGCACCATACTGAGCAGATTACAATAAGAGTAAATTTGAGCAAAGTTGAATAAACAAATTTATACATTCATAAACCTAGCGAATGAACACATTTACAAACTATAGAATACTGATACATTGATTTCACGTGCCACAGTAAAAAAAAGAGTATCAATACATCATCATTCATCAAAGATCATCACAAAGATATATATCAATCTTCGTTCTTAAGACGCATCGAATCTAGTGACATCGTACATATGTCTTGACACTGTAAGTCCATCATTGTATATATATAAATTTTTTAAAGAGTAGCTAAAACATATATCAGTATTAATAATTAATGATCATAAAAATGCTGAGATATATTATGAAAATATCAAGCATTAATTATTTTATCATATATAGATAATTCTATTCATTCGTCGTAGGTAACATCCAAGCCGGAAGAAGAGAGTTTGGTTGCGTCAATGACGATGCACCACCATTCTCTGCCCCAACTCTCCCCACAAAGCCATCTCTGCCCATTTAATAATTAATTAAACTGAATCATTCACATCTAGATATGTATATTACACAATTAATCAATCTCCAAATCTAATTTGAAGTATCATCGAAAAGAGAGGAGACCTGGAGGAGGTTAAACAGTACTGGGGCTGAACAATTGAAGAATTGTTGGAGCAATGGTTTAATTGGCCTTCTTGATGACCCGTTTTCTTCTCCCTCTCCTTAATCTTATCATATCAGAAGTGTTGTCATTGTTAATATATGCTACATGATTACTATGTGAATATAGTTCTTATGATAAATTTTATACAGATATAAAAATAACCACTGGAGTTTACAAATACACTATATGCATCTAGTAAAATTTACGCAATAGATAATCAAAGCAATAGATATATATATGCATGTTTTATCAATGTTCTAGGTCAATTACTCGATCAATCTATATATATATATATATATATAGTTCTACAACTTATATTGACGCCTATATATAGCTACGTTTCAGCATTTTTTTTATAGAAAACAACTACTCTATCAGTTTCACTCTATAATTGATGTTTTATAGGTTTTTTTGTTTCAGAATAGATGATATATACTTCAAGTATCTATGCAGTAATTCCATGATATTTGTTGTTTGTATTATGCAGTTCTATATCTAATTGGTTGAGTTGCCTGTAGTAATGCTATTTTTTATGCAAAAGAAGATAAATTGAATAAACATTAATAGTTACATAGTCAGCGTGCAAAATCCTTAAAATCACTTATTTACAGGATTAATAAATATTTAAAACAAGCAAATTAACAATCACCATAAATATATGGTATTGTAAATACTACATACATAGAATACATTTTTCCACATTTATATATCTATATCAAATTTTGATAAAAATTCCTATTGTAGTAGTATAAAACTTGTACACATTTCTATAGTAAATTAATTTAATTACAGAGATATATATATTCATATTCTTATGTGATAATATATTGTTGAAATAATATTTTACTGTAAAATTTGGTGAGGTGAAATACTTAGGCAATTATCTCATTCACAGCTCTTTCAATTCCACTTTAACTCAAAACAAAACCATGTAATTCAAAAAGTTGTACTAACCTTTTTGAGAAGCGTATTATTGTGATCTTGCAAGGCCTTATCCTGATACATTTTAAATAAAAGAAGTAAAGTTACATATACAGAAATTCATTGTTCTGATGATATAATTTATTGCGACACTTTACCCTCTTCTGGAGCGCTGATATGGATTCGAACATAGCTTGGTTCTGCAGACATCATAAAATTTTTAAAATAACACCATCATAAAATTCACTCGAATTCATATAACCGAACTCAACTTTTCGATCTGAAACTTATCTTCATATGTAGCTGTATGTATTAACGTTCTCATATTACCTTTCTTGACCTAATGCTCTTAATAGCAGCATCGAGCTGATGCTCCAAGCTTTGAAGCTCCTTTAAACTCAATGAATCAAGATCTTCCCCCATAAAATTCCTGCGAATTTTCATTTTTGTGATTATATAAGCATTGTGGTTGTTATGGTACATTGCTATCTATGTGATATTACGCCTAAGTTTGTGATCAAATTCCCTTACAGAAAATGAACATTGTGAGGATACAGGACACAAACAGAAAGTTCCTCTATTATTGTATATTATCAAGAAATCTCGAAGATGAGTACATCTTGAATCAATATGGTACGTGTTACTATATATATATGTCATGAGAATAACGAAATCCATGAATTGTATGATGCATTTCCCCTTAAGTTATGTGTTTATGGACGCAAGTTGTAAACATTTATGTTCAACCCAAAGTGTAGTTGACTTCGGGTACTCTTACATATAACTAATACGTTTAATTGCGATTTTATTAAAAAAAAAGAAGAAGCCTGATTGCTTCGGAATCTTAATTTGAATATATGCAATAGATAGAAAACACTATAGTACTAAAAATGTATTTTTAATATACCTTTTGTTCTTCTCAAGTACCTCAACTCTTGCCTTGAGCTTAGCATGTTCTAGAACCCAATTTTCCTACAACAGTAATTGGTATACGATAGATACTAGTTACTACAACGAAGATATATAACATAGTGATACTTGTGAAATAAACAGGTAGAAGTAAAACCATATCTTAAAACTTACACTCTGTGAAATGTCTCGGCCAACAAGTTGTTTATCTGAGTACAAATAGCGATCATAGCGTTCAAGTATCCTTTCCATGCTAGGTTTCAAGAAATAAAATAAAAATAAAAGTGTACTTTATTAATTGATTAATATACATACTACAATTTCACATGTTGTAATGTGTAACATAACATTAAATGTTGATTAAAAGGTTACCTGGTTTGGTAAACTGACAAACATCACTAAAAGTAAGAATATAACACAAAAATGTATATAAAACCTGGTTTATGGTGACTGGTGAGTCCACAAAACATCATAGAAATATACGTACATATTGAATGTCAAGATTCGAGTTTCCCTCTTGACTCAGTTATCTAAGCAATATATGTATATGATCGTACAAACAAACATATATAAACACACAAAACGCATTTACACCAGTACGAACTTACATACATGTTGAACGTCATAATATTGTCCATTGGATTATACCATATCCTTCTAAATGCTTTATTTTATTGTTTTTTTTTCATTGTTTCAATCAATTCTTTCAAATATATGTTATTAATTAAGTATTATACATTGTATTTGCATACATAAGCGTACGTTCCTGTGTGCACGTGCTTCCATACACCAAAAGAGGCAATCAAATCGTGAGTCTGTGTACTAAGTATCATACTTTTATGCTAGTTTCATCTGAGTAAAACAAGGAAAATATCCCAAAAAAAAACCCTAATTTCTCGAGCCACTTCTTAGGGAACTCACAAATCTACAGTAGATATGCATCACACAAGGACAAGGTTTAGATTTGTTTTCAAGGCTGACGACGATCTAGATCAAGACGTACGAATTGAATGATAAAACAAATCTAGTTAAAATTTAAAAATCAAGAGAGCAGATGGATATGATCGATGTGAATATATAATACAATATATAGTTTATGAGTTAAATAAAAAGATAATAGTTACCAAGAGTCTGTGGAATATTCGAAGAGTTTGCCTTTGGAAGAGAAGACGATGAGAGCAACCTCAGCATCGCAGAGAACAGAGATCTCATGAGCTTTCTTGAGCAAACCAGACCTTCTCTTTGAGAAAGTAACTTGCCTATTGATCTTATTCTCTATCCTCTTCAGCTGAACCCTACCCCTTCCCATCTCTCTTTCTCTTCAAAACCTCAAGAACAAGAGAGAGAAACGATAACCCTGAAGTGACCAAAGTATCTCTTTCTTATCTCTCTCTGGGTATCTTCTGTGTCGAATGATAATTTTTTATTTCATTTTTTATTTTTTACTGTGTGGACTTGATTCAGCGTGGATCTTGGGTTTCGCGTGAGTCTACAGTGACGTAAGCGTGTGAACGGTGACGTAAGTGATGTTGTATAAATACGGTACGTTGATGTGAATACAAAGACGATATATATGTGGAAACAGATAGAAAAGCCACAGAGAGTGGAAGAGACCAAACTTGCAATAAAGTTAAGGGCTGTTTGGGAAATATACCATATGATGTATTGTCAAGTTCTCATAGGTTCTTTTCTTCTGTATTGATAACTTGTTCGTTGGTTTTGTTTTGTGCCTCCCCTTTGGCTTACGTTGTTTCCGTACCGTACGGTCTTTTCTTGACATTGCTTTTGAGGTTAAGAATAAGCAGATCAAGAACTCAAATCTTAATGAGTATTAAAGGAAAAAAAATGCCGTCTTTATATGTTTCGACAGCAAAACTACTATATATTTTGTATATGGCTTCATGGAGAAAACATACATTTTGTTATATTTTATCAATACTTTAATTTGCGTTGAGTCCAGTTGTCGCTTACTAAATTTGTTCAACATTCTAGGCTGAACCACACCAGCAAAAATTTAGCATAACTAAATTTTTTTAAAATGAAATTTTCTGTAGGCTAGCGTAGAGCTTTTGGACCAACATGCATAACAGTTTATGAGTACTAGAAATAATTCAATTGATGCAATCACATTTTCTCTTTTGACCGAAAAGAGAGAGTAAGCCTATATATGAGAAGAGAATCTCAAACGTATGATACTATTGATGTAAAATAAAAAAGAAAAAGAAAAGCCCCCATACTAATTACCATTTTCGTATACCTCTTTAACTAACTACTAGATTTTGACCGCACGTCCGTGCGAATGTATTTTTTTTTTTTAAAATGATGCTATTTGCTTTTTATGTCACTATTTAGGATTGGACAAAAAACTCGAATTCGAAGAATCGAACCAATCCTAATCCGAATAAATAGTACTAAATCTGAACCGAAATTGATTAAATATCTGAATTATTCAAAATTTTGGTATTTGAAGAACTGATACCTAATCCGATCCAAACCGAAGTATTTTGGGTATCCAAAATTGATTTATATACTTATATATATTAATTATTTTAGATTTAATATATATAAAAACATCCAGAATATATATGATAGGTTTAAGTTCGCATAAATACTTGAAAATATACACAAATAATTAAACGTAAATATCTTAAATAATTAAAAAATACTCAAAACTCTAAAAATACTTAAATAATTATTAATTCTCTATCCAAATATTTAAACCAAACATATTTAATTTGGTTATCCAAATCCAAACCAAATCCTCAAAAATCTGAACTGAACACGAAATCCCAAAAAGACCCGAAAACGAATCCGAACTCCAACCCCTAATCACTATTATATATATATAACATTTTTTTTTTGAAAACAAACATTCACAGACTCATGTTGACTCTGTAAACCAAAGTGGTAACTCTGCATCCATATGTATGACGAAAGACGGTTGTTTCCTCAACTCAGAAATCATTCATATTTCTCGAACGGCGAACCTCAAGGCGAACACAAACATGAATGTTATCATATAATTAATCGTATTTTATACGTACCATCAAATAAGTTTTCTTATAATTAATAATATTTTATATGTACAATCATATAAATAATCACATATATTATATTTTAAAATTTAATGTGAAATATAAAAACCATCATTTAAGTTAGTCCTGGGCATTCGGATCCTCGGTTCGGGTCGGGTCGGGTTATTCGGTTTTCGGATTTTTCGGGTTATGTCAAATGTAACCCGATTAAGAACCGGTTAAATTACGGATCGGATCGGTTCGGTTTATATCGGATCCGGTTCGGGTTTCTATTTTTTTTTGGAATCCGAATGAGAACCGAATTAACACCGGTTCGGATTTTAACCCGAAAAAATCGTTTCGGTTCGGATTTTAACCCGAAAAACCCGAAAATACAACATAAAGTAGAAACTGAAACAACATCCTCAAAGGCTCAAACAAACTGAAACAAACTGAAGCAACATCCTTAAAACAGAAACAACATCATGAAAGCAGAAGTAACATCCTCAAACAAACAGAAGCAACATCCTTGAAACAGAAATAACATCCTCAAACAAACTGAAACATAATAAAACCAGATAAAATGTTCTTCAAGACACTTCTAAGCAATGCAAACAGAAGAGACCTACAAAAGAGAGCAGAGGATTAAAACTTGAACTCGTCAACAAGCAATGCAGCTGAGACTCAAACTCTATCAGTAAATAAGAACATGTACCTTGCTTAGAACTTGATTCGCATGACACATTCTCAGCCTAAGACTCTCAGGTTTGGAAGTGCAGCTGCGGCTCAAACTCTACACAAAATGAAAAAGAGAAGATTAAAAGCTGAACTGGAATACTCAAAACTTAATACAACTTAAGAACTAAGAATATACCTCTTTGTAGTTCATCTTGTAATTCAATCTCAGCAATCAGTTGCTGAGTTGAAACCACGTTTCTTTCATTGATTCGAATCTCACACTTAAGCCATTGTTCTGTGCACATGAGAACCTCAATCATGTAGTGGGTCAAGCAACTTCTCGATGGATCAAGGATTCGATTACTTGTGCTAAAGGCAGACTCTGATGCAACAGAAGAGACTTGCATAGCTAGAACATCCTTAGCTATGGCAGCTAAGGTCGGGTACTTTGAACTGTTGATCCTCCACCAACCTAAAACATCAAATGGAATTCCTAGAGGATTGGGTTTAGGAATTTCTACCTTCTCCTTCAAGTATAGCTCTAACTCAGTGCTTGCATCTTGAAATCCCAACTCGTTCACCATTTCCTTGTACAAGGAATCCATTCTTTCATACCCATACTCATTCTCATCAGAAGAATCCATCGCAGCCTCATCTTGTGACTCTTGGACACTCTGACTCTGAGACGATGAACCAAATGCTGGAGCAGTGTGTGATGCTGCAGAGGCGTTGTACTCATCAAAAAGCCTTTCCATGACATCAGTGACTGAGTCGTAGAGCACCTTACTTTGTGGACTATCTTTCCCATAAAGCTTTTCAAAGCAAAGACCAGCAAACTTCATCTTGTTCCTCGGGTCAAAGACACTTGCAACAATCAACAGCCTATTAATGTCTTTTAGACCATCCCAATACTTATTAAACTTTGCCCTCATAACCATAGCCTTTGTCCTAAGCTTCTCATCCGTACTAGTACTCAATGTAATCAGATTCCTTTCTATGGTGACAATCTCATTGTAACACTTGTAGGAACTAGGCGAGTTAGAAGCAGAGACAACTAAAGTGGAGTTGTAGAATATTACCAGGAACTTAACCAAACCCTCCACTTTATCCCAATCCTCTGAAGTTGGTGGTCCAACCCTCTTCTTGCCCTCCACAGTCTCTTGAAAGTGATCATTGTAAAGCTTGTCCTCAACTTCCATTCTATCAAACGCTGCTCTAAACTTCAAGGCCCTTGACAACATCAGGTAGGTTGAATTCCATCGTGTCTTGCAGTCCAAAGATAAGCTACCTCTTGTCATCCTTGCTGACTCAACCTTCTGATCAAATGATTCGACTCTCTTAGAAGAAGCTCTGATATATTGTATGGCGTTCCTTATTGCACACACACTCGCATCCACCTCTAGCATACCATCTCGCACAACCAAGTTGATGATATGAGCACAACAACGTAGATGCAGAAGCTCACCTCCCAGCACTAAGCACTCAGGTCCTAAAGCGTTGAATGCATCCCTGAACAACTTCAGAGCATTAGTGTTCGCAGTGGCATTGTCTACTGTTATTGTAAACACTTTCTTTATCCCCCATTCAGCCATACACTCCAGCAAGACAGAGCATATTGTCTCCCCTTTATGATCCGCTACATGCTTGAAACCAATGATGAACTTCCTAAGTTTCCATCTATCATCGATGAAGTGTGCCGTGATGACCATGTAGCTAGCTGCTGTACTTGGTGCAACCCAAATGTCTGTTGTTAAAGAAACCCTTTGCTTGTTGCACTGATCAGCTGCATCAAATCTGATTTCCTCTTTGCATACAACTCAACAATATCCCTTGTTGCTGTTCTTCGTGAATGTGGCTTAGGAAGATTCACCTTGTTGCAGAAGTGCTTCCATCCCAAACCATCAACAAAGGATAGTGGCAACTCTGATATGACAAGCATCTCATTAGTAGCTTCCCTTACAACTTCATTAGAAACCCTCGCCAGCTTCAACTGAACACCATCTTCATCATCACTTTCGGCATTCAGAGTATGTTGAGTCTGAGACTGACTTTGTACCCATGTCTGATGTTCCTTGCAGATACCAAGATGCTTCTTGAGACATGAAGTGCCATTGGACGTTGCACAACGCATAACTCTACCGCAATAGTTGCAGCTGCATTTGTTCCGATTATCCTTCAGTCTTGTGTAATGATTCCAAACTGTTGACCTTGTACTTGTATTCTTCTTCTTCTTAACAGCTGCAGCTGACTTGGTCTTCCTTTTGTTTCCACTTGCAGTAACAGGACTAGTTGTCCCAAACTCATCATCGTTTCCCTGAGTTTCATCATCATCTCTGATAGCTTCACGTTGAGGTGATGAAGAATCCATCTGCAAAACAAAAACGAGATATCAACTTGAGTTCTGAATACATCAAAATCACAAAATATAAACTGCAAAGTGATTTACTCTAACTCTATTATGACACTAGAGCACAATCTAAAGTTATCAACTTGATAAAGAACACACTTCTCAAATTTCATTCTCAAGTTTCAAAACATCACAATCACAAACATCATTATCGGCTTATCACTTTAACATAAAAAAAATTAAAGAAGTAACAAGTTCAAGTTCATACCTTCGATTGATTCGTTGAAAAAGCTGAGAGAGGATATGTTTCAATTGGAGAGGGAGATGGTGAAATATAAGGGAAGGGAGAAGGGACAACATCCTTAAAGGATTCCAGTTTCTCAAGATGCATTCGAAATCGCAATCGTTGCTTAGGACTCTACGGTTTCGTTTGTTCGAGAGTCGAGAAGAAAAGTTAGAAAACATCGAGTCCCAAGAGACACGCCTAACCTAAGAACAATAATGACAGGTTGTTGGTTTGTTATTCGGTTTTTGGGTAAACCGAACGGTTCCGGGTTTTAATCCGAACCGAACCGAAATCCGAATCACAGAAATTTCAAAACCGATCGGGTTATTAGGCAAAACCGAAGCCGAACATTTTCGGGTTTTTCGGATCGGGTCGGGTCGGGTTTTGCGGATCCGGTTTATATGCCCAGGACTAATTTAAGTTGGTGTTTGAAATTAGGTTTTGTATTGTATTTTTATTATATATATTGAAAACATTTTTATAATAGTTATTGGAAAATATGTTAGTAAAAATCAAAATTTTAATATATGTATATTTTTGAATGAATTTTTGATATAAATCAATTTTAAATTATTATTTTGATTTGAATATATATATCAAGTAACATAGACCCATTACTTTTTAATATAATGTAATGGACTTCTAATTTTTTTTCTAACTTACTGTTATCCATGTTTCCAAACAATACTATTTTTTTAACTACTATCCATATTGCCAAACAATCTCAATGTGTACTTCAACTCTAATAATATAGATATCGCTGACTAACTAACTCATTTGCAAAAGATAAAAAAAATTAGGTATGATTTTTTTTTGTTGAAGTAATTATTAGGTATGACAGCATAGTAAGACCCATAAGATTCGTCTAACGATCTTAAGTGACCAATTGGTAATGTATTATTGTAGTCACACTAATCCTTGTAGGATTAGCATATAGACTGCGACAAGAGTTATTATCAAACATTAGAACTATAATTTCGTCTGAAGGTTCAACTGTTTTTTTTTGTGGTGTCGGAACAGGGAACGTGTTCCGATAAGAAGTTAACAAACAACATTCATGTCGGTCACATGATTAATAATTTTCATGTCTGACCTCTGCGTGATATATATGCACACCATAAATTGATCTGAAAGATATTTGAGCGAGTACGATTGATAATTGAATGAAATATCAAATTGTGAAAGAATTGATAACTTATCAAAGTAATCAGCTAAATTATTATTATTATTTTCTGTTTTTTGGGACGTGTTTTTTTTTGTTTTTCTCCTTTTATTGTTTGATCAGAAACAATTAAATTTCTGTACATCATATTAAAGGGTGTTCGGTAAGCAATAATTTGGCATAGACAAAATGCTCGCTCAAATCAAATGTATGTAAAAGTGTTATAGACTATATAGTATATACCAAAATTGGACCCCATTGGGTGTTGATGAGCCTTAAACATCTAAATGGATGGGTAGTACCCAAACATATTTGATTTCTCTGAATTGTTATTAACATAAGTTCGGTTCTCTCCTTAGTACGATACATGTTTGCCCTCTTAGATCAGAACTTTGGATCTTTTTCTCTTCTCATACCTTATGTTAAGTCCACATCTTAAGACCGCATATATTATATCCCACGTTGTCTTGTCAAACTTTTATGCCAATATATAGTGGACATAAACCCCATAATTTTCATTATTAATGTTTATATCGAATCATCCTTTTGTGAAATTTGAAAATGTACATTGATCGTTTAAAGCTTGTAGTTGTACGAGCATATCTCAACTAAGGACCATTTTAACATCACGCCTTGTCTTTTATGTGTGTGTGTACCACACTCAGTACATGATATTTTGTGCGCATAAGGTACGTGAACTGTTTTTTTTTTTTGTGAACAGTGAAACGAAATTCTTACTAGAGGACCGTGATCATGATACTTAGTAAACCAGCTCTTTTTTCTATAATAGGAGAGGAGAGTGATGTCATATTAAAGAGATTCAATTTCAAATGATGTAAGAGATGTATTCTCTTATTTCATACATGCCATAAATGATAAAACTACTTCCTAGAAATCCAAGCGAAGTGTTATTAATATGCATCTGTCCCAGCCAACTGCTGAGAGAGATGTGACAGACCGACGGTGTCTTGCTAATTCCCAGTTTAGAAGTGCTTCAGTTAAGCCAATTTATAGTGTGTTTAGAGTTTTCCGTTATATAAATAGACTACTACTTCCTCCGTTTCAATATAGATGATGTTTTAGGTGATTGTTTTTGTTTCACAATAGATAATGTTTTCATATATCTAGGTAACTTTAACTTTATCAAAAACTGTGTAATCAATTGTGTTTTTATTATTTTTGTTTATAATTAAATAAATTAGTTTTAAATTATATTTTAATGATTTTTTGTTCAGAAAAAATAATTTCTGAATATGTGTGCAAAGAACCAAAACTTCATCTATTATGAAACAGAGAGAGTATAATACATCTTTAACTAAAACTTCTTAAAGAGAAAAAGTTAAATTATTCTCCAATTCTGATTTTAAATGTTTATGTTTTTATTTAAAGGTCATAATAATTCCTGAATTTATACTACTTCTGACGATAAAATCTATCTCAATGAGTTATTCACAGATAATAATTTCATAACTTCTATATGTATGTTAGGTTTGGTTTAGAGCATATAGTAAGATACTTTTTCTTTTTTAATGATTGTTATTTTGAAATTTTCATCTAATGCACTACTTTTTTTTGATAAAAAAAGCAAATTAGTATTATTGATGGGATTTCTCAAACAACTATGTCGACCACAGTTATTATATAGCTTTGCCACAAGGGAAACAACGTCCCATTTTCGAAGTTAATTCTGGGATCATCAAAACTTGACACGTATTAAGAATCTAGTGGAGTTTTAAAACCATTCGACAGTGGTGACTGCGAATAAATCTTAAGTGTGTTACATCGACGTCAACTCATTTGTTAGAAAAATGACAAAAGTACTATGATTTGTTCACAAGAAAAACCAAAGAAGATCGGTTAGATATCCATGTGTGGTGTGTAAGTAGTTTATCGACGTCCATATTTGATTTACATACTTTAAAACATTTCTTGCTTTCTTTGCTTTTATGGAAGAATGGCAATTTTAGGGTTTAGGTGCAAATGTGGAATCGACAGCGCACATAAACTTTTCTAAAGCAACTTCTCACTTTGTCTTGTTTTGGATGAGATTCTCTCTGCTACACAACTAATCAAAGCCCCATTTTACGAGTCCATCATCTCTTTCTATCTTGTGTGTCGTCTTTAGTGACATTGATACCCAGTATGATTCCCAATCCAATACTTATCTTTTGAAAAAGAAAGAACAATATTTGGTTATTTTCCCAAAAAATGACTGAATTTAGTTCACTTCAAAAGAAAATATTTTCAAGAATATGCCATGAGGGTGTAAAAGACTACTAATTGATCGTGATTTTAATCATTTAACTGAAGGTTCATTAACGCTTATATACCATGAGATCTGAATTTCAAATCTATAAAAACGAATTATTAAGAATGATGTAAATCATAGAATTTTTTATAAATTTTAACATGGTGTAAGAAGAGCAGTTTTTTTTTTTTTTTTTTTTTTTGAAACACAACTTTTTCATTAACTTCAACTTGCTTGATTACAAATGATAGAGGGAATTGTCCATCCTCTTTGATTGAAAACATCAACTACAACAACATAAGATAACAAAGATAGGTCTTCAAAAGAAGAAGATGACAGCGAACTCAAGACAGTGTTTGAATGCGTCAGTGTAGCCTTCCCGGCATGGTCAGACAGCAAAGAGATAGTCACCTTAAATTGTGACGTTAACATCCAATCCGCACCTCGGAAACTCGTCGAAACGAATCCCGCTGCATCTTCAGGCCCCAAACGGACCGCTCCACAAGATAGCAAGATGGTTATAGATATGGATAAACACCTCCATAGGATTGGAGGGAGATCACTCCTTAAAAGGAGGCAAATGATGATAATGATGGTCCCGGTGAACCCACCGGTAAATGAAAATGCATGATACTCTTCGAACAAGAGAAATGATCCAGTAAGTGCAAATTCGTTTCCGTAAAAACCTTGGTGAACCCACCAAAAATTTCCAGAAAAATGGCCAAATAGACCAAGATCCCCCACTTCTTAGTGGGCTGTGAAACTGGGCTGAGAATGTTACAATTAAACACTGATGGGCTTATGAAACCCATAACTAACCTTTGTTGGCCCACCTCAGCGTAGAAGATTGAGATGACGCGCCGGTGAAACAGACGAACGGCGATGTGAACGTAACGATGTGCGGACGGCCGAGCTGAGTCCGGTGTGGGGAGGAGCGCCGGTTCCGTCCTCCGGTCCGGTGGATACGAGGTCAAGAGCCGTGGAAGAGGTCGTCTAGGGTTAAAGCTTTCACCACAGGACAGCTTCAACAAAAGACTATGGCTTGTGAGAGGTGGATTTGGTGGCAGATCTGACCGGTAAAAACCAGATCCGTAGCGACGAACGATTCTCTCCCCAAAATGGGGTTGATAATCGCCGGTGGGAAGCTCGGCGTTAGTGGTAGGCGGATATGTTGAGACACGGCGTTTGCGAAAGATGAAGGATGCGGTGGAGGAGGATGACAGGGGAACCCCCCAAGAACGGTCGGATCTGGTGACACCAAACCCGTAAATGAGCAGCCAAACGCTGTAACTTTCGACGGCAACCATTTTCCGAGAAGAAACGTCGACAGAAGTTACAGCGGTGGCCAAAGAAACTACAAACACAGAGTAAACATAGAAGAAACAAGGAGTAGAACAACCAAGAGTGAGGGAGGCTCGACGCCGGCGGTTTGAGATCCCACCGGCGTCAAGAAACGATGCTTTCAGGGTTGTCTCGATTCTCGTGTCAGAGAGGACTAGGGCGAACTCTATATAAGCTGCTTAAAAGACTACTAATTGATCGTGATTTTAATCATTTAACTGAAGGTTCATTAACGCTTATATACCATGAGATCTGAATTTCAAATCTATAAAAACGAATTATTAACAATGATGTAAATCATAGAATTTTTTATAAATTTTAACATGGTGTAAGAAGAGCAGTTAGACTGTGAACTTTGGAGGCGTAGCTAGAAGTGAATCATCATAAAGTAAGTAGAATTATTAGTTATAAATTCATTTATATACTATTTCATGATTCTTAATATCAGTCACCTTTAAAAAACTACTAACTAGCCAGTGTGACAGTGTGCAACTAATAAAGTTTCCATTAATGAGCTATATTACTCTCATTATCACTCTAGGAGTATCTCTAACAAGATTTCAAACCTTCAAATTTTTTTTTTTTTGGTTCTCCAGCAAGTCTTCAAATCTTTAAATTATGAGGTTTCTATCTCCAAACACTATTTATTTATCATTTTACGAACTATAATTTTACTAATATTAGTTTTTGTATCATTTTAATTATTAAAATCATATTTCACTTAAATCTTCTAATTTATTATATATGTATACATGTTATTCATACATAAAATATATAAATATGTAAAATTAGTTATTATATAAAGTAATATTATGTATATGGACCATTTTTAACCTTCTCTCTAAGTCGATACACTTTCTTTTAAGAAGTTAAAGATTTAATCACTTGGTGAAACTAAAATATCCATATATAAGTTAAAAATATTCTGGTTTTTATTTTAGTAGGTATATATTATTTATTTATAAAAAATCTACTTCTACTTATATTTAATGAAGTTAAGATTAAATAGAAATAGAAAAAAAATTAAAAAACTACTTGAGGTTCCTTGCTAGAATACCTCAACATCAAACTTTCAGTCACCTAAAATATAAGAGAATTTTTTGTTTTTGCACGCTTTACTGCAACCTGGGTGCAAATTTATCTCCAACAATGTTGCATTGTCCATGACTCCATGTCATTGTCATTATTTCATTCTCCACAATATTAAGCAACTTATCTCCTTTAGCTTCGAAACCTGTTTCATCTTAGTCAATCTAACAGCCTTAGAGGAGCTACACAACTTACATTCCCATTAACAAACGACCCATCAAAGTTACATCTGACCCATTTTCTTTTGCTTGTTGCTAGAATGAGTATTCTTCTCAATTTTGTATGGTCTGAAGTCTGAACACCATAGTTGGTTTATGAAATTATGATATGTAATGTCCATATAAACCATTGCGTATCACAGAGTAAACATAAATTAAAATGTACAGTATAACAGATTAACAGTAGCCTGAAAATGTATATCTGAGGTAATAACCTTTTTCGTATTCCCGACAATCTACAAAGACAGAACACAATGAAAAATAAAAACTATATAATAAATGAATAATTAAATAACGTTTACACCACTCTACCATACAAATCAAACCAGCCGGAGCCTCATAACTCTAACCGAACCGGTAATCTTAGGTTACGTGGAGAACAAGAAGAAGAGAAGAACAGGTAAGAGCACGGCTGAGAAGACAGAGAACTGTTGCCTGAAACCACCGTTAGGAAGAAAAGGGTAAGTGTCAGGAGGAGGCATGACACAATTATCTCCATTAAAGTAGATCCTACGAGGAAAAGCCCATCCTTTCTCAAACGTAAACGTTGCTTGATCCTTACGGAACAGAATCTCAGACTGCACATTCCCAAAAGGCCCTGCCGTATCATCTACAAAAGAAAAAACACAAAAAGAAACAATCTTCATGATCACCCACAGAGAGGGGAGAGAGAGAACAATAGAGTGAGTTAGTTTTACTTAGTCCAGCGTAAGGAGTGAGAGATTTGTAGTTGAAGCTGAAGATCTGAGGGATGTTGTCTAGGTTTGGATGTTGAGCTACCATGTTCCACTGCGAGTAGTTTAAACGGTAGTTGAAGTTTGTGATTGTGATCTTCACTCGCCACTACTCTTTAAAGTTCTGCTTCACGTGCCAATGGACTCTGATGGGACACAAGTGCCTCGTGCACTGCACCAGTGGCGGTAAAACCGTTCCTTTCTTAGTCGGTGGTGAGACAACAGACGCCAAGTGCGGTGTATCCGGGCTGGCGTCACCAAAAGAAGAGACAAAGTTTGAGACTTTATGATTGAAAACAGAACCAGAAGACACAAAGGTTGAAACTTTACTCACTCAAGACAGGCACCAGACTCTGTTTTGTTGTTTTGGCATCCACAAGTGCAAGTAGGACATCCAACAATAGTCTTATTGTAGAAAGAAGACAAAGAGACGCAGCAAGTTGGAGTTCTTTGAGCAAGGAACTGTGAGTATGTGCATGTAATATTCCTTTGTACTTTGAACATTAAACACATGATAATTAGCAATAAGGACATAGACTAATGGTACCAAAAAACATTTGAGCTTACCTTGTTCGGTTGTTTGTGCGCCGACCATACTCCATATGACTTCCTTCTTTGCCCATTTCCAACCTAATGTCCATCCAGGAGATGGAATGTGTCTGTATTTCTGGAAGTTGAACATGGTAACAACAGCCTAGACCGAACTGAATTAAACAGTTTAATGAATCTAAACCAATAAGCAAGGATGATTTTTTTTGTTCTTTGGTTATTGAACTTACAACATAGCGATCAGGAGTCCAGCTCATGACATCCCACTTCATTATAATGTTGCCTTCTGGATCAAGCGCATCATATGCTTCTGCCAAAAATGGTTCAAGAATCAAATATTAGAACTGATCTAGATCTGCTCAACTCGTAACTATTAGTTTGAAGAAACCAGAAACAGAACAAACTGTCTACAGAACTAAGGGAACAACTCAGAAAAGTATGCACATCAAGTTTTGTACTTTACAGAAAGTTTCTATTTTTTGGATCAAAGACTTGTAGCTTTGTTCTGTTTCCTGACATAATTGAAGTCAAATTATTTATATGTTGATTTTAAGATGTTGACTGCTAAACATATATAATTTTTTTTTTTTAAATTGCATTAGTTAATGTTTTCAATAATATTTAACAGAGTGAAAAAAATTATACTTGAGAAATATTAATTTTTTTATAAAAAATAAACTTTTATGTAAAGATAAATAAAATGATAAGATCTAAAAATATAAAAGCCTATATATAATTATATAACTAAAAAGGTTTATATATTATTAAATATCGATTATTTTGTAAAAAATAGATTTCTATGTAAACATAGACAAAATTATGACGTCTGAAATAATGAAAATCTAAGATAAGTTTTCTTGTATTACTTTTGTTCAAAACTCTGAACCAAAATGTATGTAGGTCAAACACAAGAATTTCTTGAATTACATATCAAGTTTATGTTTCATCAGAAATTAGTTTAATACCAGAAGATATTAGGGAAGACGACAGCTTAAAGAGGGAACATAACCTATTGACAGTGTTTTATGGTGTAGTAGGCGGAGAGAAAATGATGTATGTGGGTCTTAAGCAAAATACCTAAAATAAAGATAACAACATTCCCTTGTTCCTCAAGCAACGTCTCTTGTTTCCTAGTTAGATCCGGCGGCTAGTGTGGTTCTCCTTTTCATCTGAAGTTATACTTCCACTTGCCCTATCACTATTACTGACTGATTCTCCTACTACACTTTGGTCCGCATTTCTTTCCCTCAGCAAGTTGCTGCCGTTAGAAGACACTGACGTCATCGCCCTCGGTAGCTTCAGTTTCATACCGTTTGCTTCATCCAAAACCACCGGATGAGCTTCCTCCTGAGATGAGGTTGGTGGTGGTGGGTCCACAACAATCTGAAGGACAGGCTTCTTCAGTGTCTTTCTTTGGTATGGCTTTGGCACATTGGACTTACCCTGAAAACGAAATTTGATCAATTTAAGATACATATCTCATCACACAGATAGATAAAGTATCAAATATAGAAACTTACCGTAGTGTTTCCTATGTCTGACAGAGGTTTTCTTCTTCCTTTGGCTCCTTCGTTACCATTAGTCTCATCCACTGACTTGTCAGCAAGAGCGGTTCGAAGCAGCAAAGCTCCACGTGAAGCAAGAGCTTGTTGTTGGTGTTCTCTGTCCTCTTCATTAAATTCCGAGGTGGAGATGTTCTGCTCTCCGCTTGTGTTTCTGTTGGAGCACTTGAGAGAAGAGCATCCACATGATGGGCCACAATACCCGTTTACAGCTAGGCACTGACACTTCATCGTCTTGCAAGAGGACTTCCTCGTACAAGTGCAACAAACACCAAACGGTGTCATGGGTTTCACTTCCTCATCAGTGTCCAACTTCTCTTCAAATGAACGCCTCAGCATCACGCTAGAGCTCCCTCTTCCCAGTTTGGAGTACCGTCTCCTGTTCTGCTTGATCACTGATTCTTGTTCGGAATCACGCTCTGATTCCTGCTCAGGTTTCCACTCGTCGTCAAAATCAGGATCATCCCGTTCATGCTCGGACTCTTCAGAATCCGAGCATGTGTCCATGTCCTCATTAACCAGAACCGAGTTTCTAACTTCAGGATTTTTCAACTCGTGCTCCCTGTCTAGACTCTCCTGTGCAGCCCATTTCTCCAATGCAGAGGCCTGTGTAACAGAGCAACCAATTCAAATCGATAGCTAAAAAGGATAAGACATCAACAATAGTAGAAGATGTTTCCTACTAACCTGTGCCTTCACCTGTTCCAGGAGTTCTTCTTTTTGGAACTCCAAGTGTCTAACAAAACTACTAAACTTTACTATTTTTTCTTTCAGGTCTCTGATAAGGATGTCTTTATCTCTGCAGTCCACGTCCTTGTCTCTGCAGGCCACATCTTTATCCCGAACTAAACACCTTTTAAATTAAACAATGGACAGAAACAAGAATATAGAATGAGTTAGGAATCATATTTTGATATTAAAAAGCAAAAAAAAAAAAAGCTTCAGTCATCAAGTGAGTTTTTTACCTTGCACTTGATGCCAAATTGAACAGATAGTTCATGATATTCTTGGCGTCACCTAATGTTCGGACTTGGTTCCACCTTCCTCTTCCACCAAACACACGCTCCCGTTCCTCTGCTTCGGATAATTGCGATGCCATGGAGACGAGTGTGCTTGAAGAGGTCGCAAGCATATTCTCCAGAGCGAAAATCCTCGAGTTTCTTGCACCGGGAGACATGGTATCGCCATGAACGCTGCTTTGGTTACAGAAGACAAACTGTTTAGTATTTTTTTTTTAATTATGAATTGGTACTGGTTTATGCACAAGATCACTCACCTTATCTTGGCATTCTTGAGCAACTCGTTTTCTTCTCTTAGCATTGCAACTTCCTTCGCCATTCTTGCTCTCCTGACAGGATTAATTTGAGAAATATTAGTAGGAAGAGTTCATAGAATTAGGCCATAGAAACAAACACAATAATAAATCACGTACTCCTCCGTTTGCCTTTCGTATTCAGAACGCACTTCGTGAACCCGAACCGTGACTTCAATCTCATGCTCGATTGCTTGCATCAGTGCCTGCAAATAAATCATTAGAAAGTTGCCTTCAAAGCAAACACCAATCACCAAACTCTCCAGATCTAGTCAGTAACTGGAAAAAACAAAGAATCGGTATTATTATATTTGGTGGGTGTTACCTGAGTTCCTGGACCATTCACACCTGTACCACCTGCATATATAGTAGGATACTGAGTTAGTCATTTATACCAACAAAGAAAGAAGTTATCATACTGATACTCACTTAATGTCTCGCGTGAAGACGCCTTTCGAGTTTCTAAAAGCTCTTTAAGTCTTTTTGTCGCCTGAGATGCTTCTTCTGTCTTTCTTTGCAAAACCTGTTACAACCACAAGTTTGAGCAGCCATGATGATAGGAAAGATTGAGACCATTGGTCTAGAAGTGTATACAAAAGGTGCTCACCAGCTTCTGTTTGTGATTCAAAGCGACGAGTTTGTGCATCTCATACTTATTTCTCCTTTCCTCTTTTTTGAGCTGTTAAAATTTTAAAATACAGTATAATGAGTGGGCAGAGATTTCTGAATAACTAAGTCAAAATTTCTTCCAAACTACTCCGAGACTTTCTACAAGCACATCTCATATTTGAATAGTGACTGAGAACATGACATTTGTCTAACTTATTCGCTAGTGGAGCACTTTATATAAGTCAAGTCATTTTCGAATAAAAGTGACTAATGATAGAGACATGACACTTGTTCACTAAAGGAGCAAGACAGACGGCCTCAAGTCATCAAGAGGATTCTTAATTAGCCACAAGTTTCAAATATACCTGCATGACTTCCTTCTCTCTTGAAGCCTTCCAAGCCCTGAATTGTTCCGACTCTTGCTTAATTTTTTGCTGCAGTTGCACCTGAAAAGTACAATCAAAGCAGATAAGTTACACAACTGAATATATATGCGCATAAATCGAGATCACGGGAAAAACAAAACACCTTCTGAGACTTAATTCTGTGTATATCATCTTGCAGTTTTCTTGCTGCGTCGTCACTTTTTTGCTTTTGCCTCAACAGTTGAGATTGTCCATCTTGTTTCTTTTTCAACTCAGAAACCTAAAGAGACAATGCATCATGAAAAGTCATATGTAGATTACGAGTATAGCTGGAAGAAAAAAAGGCGTTACCTGAGTTTCAAGCATGTTCAGTTTCTGAAGATACGAGTCCTTCAATTTCTGGGCACCACCATCCCCTGGGGCAGATGGTATACTAGCAAGGTTCTGTCTCAAACCTTCAATTTCTCTCTGCCAATGTAAATTTCATTAAATTAAGTCCACAAAATTCCATCAAATTAAAATATAAACCACAGACACTGTGACACTAACCTGCAACGCTCTTTTTTCCTGTTCAAGCTCGTGAACCTTTTTCTCGTAATGTTTTTTGAGAACAGACGTACCAGCATTCGAATGACTCTTCATTTCAGCCTTCATGAATACAATTGAAGTTTATATCCATGCAATATTTAGGTAAAAGATGAGAGCAATCAAAAAATGAAAATAGTACCTCCTTTTCTTGAAGCCTCTTATCCAATTCTTTAAGCTCCATGTCCAATTTTTCTTGAACTGAGCAATGTTCAAGTTCCTTTTCTTGAAACTCGCTTTCATCTGCATACATGGAAAATCTGCTCAAACAGTATACTTATAACGCAAATCATATCCTCTAATTAAACCAGGAAAAGAGTTGTCCAACTAATCAGAAAATTTGTGTTTAAAGTCTAAGAATTAGCATCTCAAGTACTGACCTATGACGTCGATCACTGAGTCTTCACAATCCGCCAACTCGTTAGATGAGGGGAACAAAACGTTACTTGAGCGGGGTCCATCGTCAAAGGGATCAATAGAATCACTATACTGGCAATTAGTGGGATTCAAGTTTTTGAAGTGTAACAGCTCTCCTTCTAACTCTTGAATTTTTGAAACATAGTTGTTGATCAAACCAGCATCCTGGAAGATTTAACACTTTAGCAAAAAAGATCTTTGGTCACAGACTTAAAGTAAGGAATTAAGGAGATCACACCTCATTTTGGCTTGTTTCAATCTCATCCAAGGATTTACCACTGCGTACAGATTCAATTGTCAATATAAGCTTGTCCTTTTCAACCTACATGGATGAGACAAAGTGTTAAGTGCTAGATCCCATAAGAGTTGATCCAATCAAACACAATGAGAATAGAAGAAAACCTGAGCATCATAAGCACGCTTTGATAAATGCTCACAGGTAACTCTCCGTTCTTTAAGCTCATTTTGTAGCTCACGGTTGCTTGCCTCAAGCAGCGTTACTTTATGCTTGAGCATCTAACATTTATAAAAGTTTATTAAAACTATGTCACAAGCATTAATTGTATATGTTTGTCTTAGTTCTGATTGATACCTGGAGCTCATCAAAAGCACCACTGTCACCTCGATAGAACAAGAGTTCTGTCTGCAGCTGCTCGATTTGACTCCGCATTTTCTGCATCTGTGCGGCTCCTGGGTCTCGATTGATCTAAACATAGCGAGAAATGAAAATTTAGTAAGGTCCTACAAAATTAAAATGGAATAGAAACATCAAACGTGTATACATACAAGCAAGAACTGTAATATTCATACCACTGCTTTGTTTTGTATGTTACGTGCACGGTTTGCATATTTCAAAGTATTTAGGGTCTCCTCAGCATTTGTATCAGCTGGACTCACACATGCTGGATGATAAAATGTTAGATTAGAGTTAATGTCTGAATACAAAACTAATACATGTAGAAACCATACCGATCATCACCGTTTTGCTATTGCCACCAAGAGAATCCTAAATTACAGACAATTGTAGGTTAAACACACAAGCAGTTATAATTCAACTAACAAGGTTTAGAACAACAGAAAAAAAATAACCTGAAGCAAACGCGTTAGCTTGCTGTCACGGTAAGGAACATGGCCTCCTTCCTTTCTCTTTCTCTCATCTCCTAATGCACTGATTACATTTCCTAGCGCCAATAAACCTTTGTTGATGTGAATGCCTGTTCAAACATAGAGAAAAGACATTTCAGTTTAAACATTCTTCTCTTTTTACTAAACCAAAGAGAACAATATGGAACATAAAGACAGATGTGATATCAGGCAACCTTCTTTCAAGCGCATTCCATCTGCTCCTGTTCTTTTTGCACGCTCTGATCCAGCTAGATCAACCAAGTGAAGTTTTGCACATAGTATATCTTCACCACCACCTTCAGTCGTTCCTAAAGAACTGGAAAATTTCTTCTGTTCAAGAGTGATCGTGAAGATTGCATGGGACCGACTAAAAAGCAAGAGAGAAACATCACGTTAGCATATACATTCTTTCAAACTATACCTTTTTAATATTGGTTTTACAGATTTTATCTAATACTGAGATGTCATCTTTATTCAAAAGCAATCATAATTCTACGGAAAGGATCCAGCACACTGTTCTATATAGTATTAAGCCAGTATGAAGGTAACCAATTCACATCATAGACTCACCTTGATTGGCTATTCATGTTTGTGCAGGCAGTAGCACGGCAAAGAGAGCCCTTTGCTAGATAAGAACCCATCTCCTCCTTTGTCTTCACTTCTGCTTCAGTAACACCAGCCAAAGTGATTCCTCCACTGGCAGTTTCTCTTATCTGAATGGGAGCTCTAGAGAGGGCAACGTTCTTGGCATGAACCCCACCATCGTTTCTTAGGAGGGGTGGTGAGTTCGAGTCAAGCAGATCAAAAACGTCTTCCTTAAAAATCTGCGCTTTAACAGATGCAAGTATTAGAATTTAGAATCAAAGCATACAGATAACAGGAAGCTCAATGGATGCAGTTACCTCAATAAAAGACACACGTATGAGAAGTTCGGTTGAGTCTTTGGTTGCTTCCGCTTTTGTAAATATATCTTCCATCACTCTTGGTATAATACCACCACTAGTTCCATCTCCACCGTAATTAGTACCCATGGTATACGTTTTACCTGAACCAGTCTTTCAATAACAACAAACAAAAACACAATCAAACCGATGAAACAAACCTAAAGAGCATCATGTAGCTCTAAAACTCAAACCTTTTAAAACTCAAATCTAACCCAAATAACATCATGTAGCTCTTAAAATCAAACCTTTTAAAACTCAAATGTTACTTTAAAACAACATGTCGATACTCAAGCCTTTTAAAACTCAAATCAGACAATGTATCTCTAAAACTCAAACTTTTTAAAACTCAAATCAAACCTAAAAACATCATGTAGCTCTAAAAATCAAACCTTTTAAAATTCAGATCAAACCTAAAGAACATCATGTAGCTCTAAAACTCAAATCCTTTAAAACTGAAATCAAACCTTAAATCGTCATGTAGCTCTAAAACTCGAATCTAAACTAAAGAACATCATGTAGCTCTAAAACTCAAATATAACCTAAAGAATATCATGTAGCTCTAAAACTCAAACCTTTTGAACTCAAGTCAAATCCAAAAACGTCATATACCTCTAAAACTCAAACCTTTAAAAACTCAAATCAAACCTAAAGAACATCATATAGCTCGAAAAATCAAACCTTTTAAAGCTCAAATCCTAACCTGACCGTAAGCGAGAACGGTGGCATTGTATCCATTGAATAAAGCATCCACAAGTGGAGCAACACAGTGATCATAAATCTCCAAAGAAGGGTAACCACCACTGCCAAAGACGAAATCATACGTGAACGTGTGTGACCCTATATGCACCTGTCCAATCCACAAATTGAAAAAACCCTTTTAACTCATAACACACAAACCCTAATTTTTCTCTAAAACCCCCAAATGTTATAATCGAATCACACATTGCGATTAAAGTGTACCTGTGGCTCGTTGGGAGAGACTGTGATGCAATCGGTGCATCCGTTAAGAAGCTCCGGCGTGATTAACGGACGGACGTTGACGGCGACCCTGACGCACTCCGTGGCCTCCATCTCCTCCGACTAACGGAGCGGAAACCCCAGAAAAGCCCCTTGTTACGGATCCAATCGAGGAACGGAGAGCTGTGGGGAGAAGAGAGAATTCAAATTTTGGAGAGAGAGAGAGAGAGAGAGAGAGAGAGAGAGAGTGGGAGAGGACATTAAAATGATATCGTTGTTTCGGCTCGAGTTTCAAATTCAAAGTTTCTTTGCGCACGTGACTATCACACGTGTGGACTAGAAACTAAAGGCCCGTTATTTTGCATTTGTTCCTCGTAAGCCCATTGGGCCTAGTTCAATTTTTTTCCGAATATTAATGTAAATATTGATTCGTTTTTATTTGAAATCTTTTTTTAGTTAACCATAAAACTGAGTACGGTTCACTACTGTTAAATACGTGACATGTATCTTTTCATCTTTCTAGTGAGTTTCTTCTTGCAGGTGGAAAACTTTCACAAGACTGATATATAATAATACTCTATGTGTTTTATGTTATAAGTAGTTTTAGCAAAACTTTCACAAGACTATAAACTAAGGCCCGTTATTTTGCATTTGTTCCTCGTAAGCCCATTGGGCCTAGTTCAATTTTTTTCCGAATATTAATGTAAATATTAATTCGTTTTGATTTGAAAGCTAGCTTAAGCTTCTTTTAGTTAACAAAAAAAGAAGAGTATGATTGATGTTATAAGAAAAATGAGTATGATTTTTAGAGCACCTCCAATGGAGGATTTTAGACTAGAATCCTTAGCAACATAATATTAAAATATTTGGTGGGGCTCACATTTTGCTAAGGATTTGGTACATAAAATTCTTAATTAAGGACTGATTGTTAGTGAATCCTTATACGTGTCGACCCGCGATTGGTTCTGTTTTTAATTTTTTTTTTTAAAACAAATAAAAATAATAATAATAATAAATTCTGAAAAGTTTACCTATGATTCCGAGCCACCAAGAACACCATTGCAGGTGCTCTTAGAAGAGTAGTTAAGTGGTCAAGTTTGCTTCATTACTGTTCAATGCATGCTCTGTATCTTTTCATCTTTCTTGTGAGTTTCTTCTTGCAGGTGAGATCTTTCACAAGACTGATATGATAAGCTGTTAGATATTTCAGTTGTAGAGTAGAGAGTAGAGACCATCTTGGGTGCCTTTTCCTGATTGTGATTGTGATCTTCGCGCGTTGGTAGACAACTAAGAAGAGAATGATGCATCCTGCCCAAATTATCTTCCAAAGTTTTGTGGGATCCCGTCATTTATACTCCATCTCTTCATAAATATAAGATTTCTAGATAGTATACACTTATTAAAAAAAGTTACAAAAAATATCATTAAAATTATAAATTAACAACTATTCAACCAGTTTCAAAACAGAACTATTAAATTTGATTGGTTACACAGTTTTTGATAAACTTAAAGTTACATAGAAAGATGAGAATATCTTATATCTTGAAACATAATTTTTTTCTAAACATCTTATATTTAGGAACAGATGGAGTATTGTTTAGTGGATTTGTTGGATAGGCTTTTGGAACTTATATATACTTGCATCTCATACAAAGAGATAATATATATATATATATATATATATTTTGCTTTACAATGATATATTTTTTTTGCTTAAAAAAAATAATAATATATTTGTGTTTGCTTTACAATGATATATTATCTATGTTGTATTAGTAAAATATTTTATAAACCAAACTTAAGAGAGGGTGCAAAAATTATTTAACGTTTATAGCCAATGGCAAGCTGATGTCATTAGCAGACTGCCTCTACATTAATTAACCACAACATAAACTTGTTGAGTATGAAAATCACACAACTCCAATTAATGAGTTCTAGTTAGAAAAAGTGTAAGAAAATATTCATGCCATTCAAAGTGTGAGGAGGTTTGGATGGATCTCCATATCGAGTTTTTATATTCCTTTATACTAATTAAAAATAAAATGGTATAAAATCTATGATGTTTCTTTGGAAAGATATATCAGATATGCTTTTTCGTGGCCTACGTAAAATAGGAAACAAAAGTACCATAGATAATAGCCTCTGCAAAAAAAGAATTGAAAAGAAAAAGGAGTAAACAAAAGGAAGTGCATGCCTAACTGAGTGAATTATGTGAAAATGAAATAAAGTGGACCTGTTTTTTTCTTCCTCCCTCTCTTAATTTTGAAGCATGCTGGTGATGAAAATGAAGTCTATAATCATATGGACCATATATTAAATACCCCATTTAAGATAAATTATATCTTTTTTTGAACATAGATAAATTATATCTTACCACAATTTTTTTTGTAAAAACGTATATATTCTCTTGAGCAACGTATACATGAAATCTTGAGATATACATGTAGGTTGATGAATTACTAATCTCTAAGAACAAGCGCAGTGAATACCCTTTAAGTATTAGACGGCTAGTTTTTCAACCGATATGTGATTCAGAATCTTGGATGAAAGAAGAAGAAATAAAAATATAATGGCAGATCTTTGAATTCTCTTGACAAGTGTGTGGCCATATATATCTAAACACATGATTTATAAAAAAAGATCCAAAAGGACCACCCAAAAAGAAAATAAGTTATGTTTTCAAAACCAATAATTTACCACTGGGGATTAATGGCCCTACAACTTAGAGAGAGAGAGATAGAACTAAAATTGGAAGATAGGGATCAGTGCTTGACTGCAACTCAGTTGCTGTCTTAACTGCTTCTCTTCTTTCACTTTCCTTCTCTGACTCCTCCAATCCCAATACTCACCATCATCTACTTCTCCTTTTCCTTTACATAGTAGTTGTTTATTTGTCTGATTGGTGGTATTATGACGCTATAAGGAGGTTCGACTCATATCATATGTGTCAATATTATATATCATAGATTATTCAGTGAAATAAGACCTATATATATACTTGTAGCTTTACGCATATTTACACACGAGGCTAGGGCTTGGCATGCATTATATATTGCCGTACGCCTAAACATTGTGAACAGTAACCTATCTATACTTATAATTTTGTATCTATTAGTAGAATATGCATGTCCATAGTTTATTGATACATTCGTAGTCTGCCGGTACAAATATACGTAGTTGTAAATAAACTGAATGATGGTGGACATACAATTATTGGAAAATTATTGGTGTTTTTTTCCTGACACATGACAAGCAACGACCCCATCAGTTTCTTCCATTTGAATTGTGCACAACATAAGTTTTCTAAATAATTCCATTACATGAATATTTAGCATTATAGCGCACGATTTGTAGCAATATGTTCAGAAATTTCTTAGCTAAATAGCAAATTTTGTATGTGCTACTACTACATTCCAATAGTTATATTATGCACTCATGTTTTAGTAACATTGTCATGCCTAATTTGGAAGATGTATACTAGTACTATTGTTGCTTCTCATGTTTGTTGAATGAGACAGTGAAACATAAAGAAAACTTGTACGAATTGAGATACATTCAAGGGGAATTTATATAAAAGTAAAACAATCCAACAATAAGAAAATATATTTAATACTATTATATATAAGAATACGTATGCATATAACATATGTATGTATAGTACATCTTATAAATGTTTCACAAGTCTGAATCATTGTCAATACTATGACGATCCATATATCATGATTAAAGCTCACCCAATGATGAAACGGTCTAATCAAAGTTGAGTTACCGATCATCATCTGTTGTTGCGATTAGCATTGGAGCTAAAGAGCTGTAGATTCCCAGCTCCATCAACGACATGATGAGAAGCTCCGAGGAACGAAGGATACATCGGAAATAGAGAGCTCATTGTCGGAGGAGGAGGCAAATTGAGATTATTATTATAAGGAACATTAGGTATTGCGACAGTAACGTTATTACCGGATTGGTCTAGCGAGTTTTGAAGATGTCCGAGGTTGTAGTAAGAGGAAGCATTGCTGTTGTTGTAAGGATTGGTCAGAGAGAAATTTTGATGACTAGTGTCGAAACCATGATCTTGATGATTATTATTCTCATCTTGTTTGATCCATTTCCCTTTATCTAGATCAAAACTCTCTCGCGGTGTTGTTGTTGTAGTATCAGCAATTCTTGTTCTTGTTCTTGAAGAAGAGCCCCCGAGATCCCAACTTTCCAAGAAACCTAAATTGGTACCTGTAAACTAAGTCTAGTTAGTTCAACTCGAAAACCACCTAGGACTTAGAGGTCACAATTGACCATAGAGACGAAAATAATATTACATTTTGTGATTTCGGATTTGAAGAAATTATATGTTTCATACGAGAAACTTCTGGTATTAAAAAAAAAAAGGAAGAAAATATTGTACCTGGAAATGCTGATGCTGCTGAGGTTGATGATGATTCTCCGAAGATGAGACTTGGATACATTTGGTTAAACCCTTGTGGGAATTGTAAAGGAGGGAGCTCGTCGACATCATCTTTTGCTGCTTCGAGTAACCAATCAATGACTTTGCTTGGCTGACTCAGCCCTAATCTATCTTGAAGGTCGTAAACCTGAATCGCTGTTGGTACGGACAACCTTATCCTCCGGTCTCTAAGGCCACGGACTGTGCAGACTTTGCTGTGTCTGTCTTTGCCACCAAAAGTTCTTGAAACTCGTACGATTCTTGGATTCCTAAAAGCTGAGGTCCATTGCCTCGATGTTGGTACTGAACTTGGCTGATTCTGCGGCTGGAACATGCTGTTTAAATTTAATTGATGATTATGATCTCCTTCTTGATTTGCTTGAATCTCATCTTCATCGCAGTCTCTTGATCTCATCTCTATTAATTCACTCAATTAGTTGGTTTATGTGAAGAACAGATCTGAAAACAAGAAGAGGAAAAAAGTTAACTAATATATCAGCCAAAAGAAAATAAATAGTTCTTATAGCTTCTAATAATGGAATAAAATTGAGGTAAAGTAATGGAATTTTTCTTTCTTCAAATGTTTAGGAAAAAAAATCACATGGAAAAAAAGCAAAATTAGTTGTGATTGATATCTAAGATATGAAAGTTTGGATACTTATTTGAAATTCAAGCAATTCCATGTCACATGTTCTTACATGGATCAAACACTGGTAAGCTTGACTTCCTAGTTGAAGATCTAGTTTGATAGAGAAGGAAGAAGAAGAAAGAAGAGATAAGAAGGCAGAGTATTTCTTTTTGGTAACTCGAATTTATATTATAATGATTGATGAAGTTAAATTACAAATGAATTTAGATATATATTTTTATTATTATATTCCAATCTCTAGGGTTTTATTTTGGTATGAAAGGAATTTATACACAAGGACAAAAGAGGCGCAATTTGTGTAGCGTATTGATACTCTGATGGGGATGTGCATGTTTCGTCTAACACTCAGAGTCACATAAGAATTTTATATAGGGAAATTTACCATAAATTCTATAATATTTAGTATTTGTTTTTCAGTAACCATCGTGGGTTCACTTTAATTGTATTTAATTCTCTTACCATGTTTGTAATCACTGTCGTGAATATTATATAATATTAATCTTTTGTTTTGATTGGTAATTAACAACAATTTCGATATCTATACTATACTAAAAGTGGGATATGAGCTCCATTGAGCATATCCACATAAGCATAAATAATCTACCAATCATATGCTCTTATTTTGCCACTTCACATTCTGTTTGTCGACATTGGCCAAACTTTTTGGGCTTTTCAAATTGGTTTCTGACCCATTTAAAATCTATGTTAAGCCTTCTTCGTCAGTTGTGTCTCGATGAAACAGATATACCCACGTTTTCATCTTCCTCAATCGTCTCAACGATTCTCCTACGTCAGCAACAATATTCAACCAATAAATACTCTCAAAACCCACGTCACCAATCAAGCTTCCCTAATAGACTGACTTTTTATTTCTCTCCTCATACTAAACGTTTTTACAAACGATGATCCTCTCATCTCCCACACCTTCCTCCATCTCTCATAATTATATATTGATTCAGTCCGCAATCTCACTAACTATAGATCGATTCGATTGTTTGGTTCACTTTCGTCACCTCCAACTTCAGTGCGAAATACAATTTTCCAGTTTTAAAATACAATTCAACTCGGGAGCAATCCGGGTATCATTGGTAAGATGCCTTTATTCATGTCCTTATCATCAGCGTATGGGGTTTTGGGATTTTTTTCTAACCCGTGTATCATGTTTGTTCGTACGATGGTGAACAAGGTTCTTAACCGATGACCAAATCAGAACCAGAGTTGAAAGCAAGAGATATTTTGGTAAGCAAGAGACATGTTTAGAAACAAGTGTTTACCGACTCATTATCCTTGATTTTGTGCTTTTACCATAACTAATTTACAAATCGTTTTTTTTTTTTTGCGTCAGGTATGGCCTTGAAGACGACAGTGCCTGCGAACGCAACGGCTGCCCAAACTCGGAAGAAGTAAGTGTCAAATATTTTGAACTTTTAATTCGACGTTTGAAAGAGTGACATTTCCTGCATTCCTGATTTTTGTAAAACTGGTGAGATGTTTTTCAATTGATCATCTGAGGTATGGATATACAAACATGATGCAAAAGAAAAGGCATAATGTCTAAATTCAAGAAATTTAAATATGCATACCCACTTTACTTCTTCCCATGTTTTCAGTGAAAAGGCTAACATGTATAATTCCTTACCTTATGAGCACATGTATCTTAGTTTCTGTGGTACATATTTCTACTCTGTTCCACTTACATCATGGTTTCAAACTTCAATTGAGTGTACCATATCTCAAATCCATTTTGAAATCGATGGTATCTATAGTTTAGGTAAATCTACAATTTCTTTCCAGGTTTCATGTCCATCTTACTTTTGATATGGGTTTAGAATGTATTTGTACAGCTTAACTTAGGATATATATTTAGATTTTTGAATTGCAGGCCTATATGACCTAAAGGAGGCACTGAGATAGTACAACTTTATCCTGATTCCTGAGTATGGACACTAGAGTGATGCAGATGAAAGTAACTCCTCAGATATTGATTTCTTTGAATATACTGAGGCTGTGAAGTTACATGGGATCCAAATGTGTCGGCTGGCCAGGTTATTTATCTATTTAGTGTGTTTTAGACCTAAATTTCTCTTTGTTCACCGTAGAAATCCAATATGTAGCCCAAGTAATTTTTTTGCCTTCCCTTCTCCACAGATTTCTTCTTTTTTTTTCTCTTAACTAAAAAGCTAACGTCAACCTTCATGTTAGTATAACTTTTTCTCCACTTTAATTCTTCAAAACTCTCTTTATTTCAGTACCTTTCAGTTCTCCCATCTCCACCATCTATATATGACTCGCCTCATTTAGACAGAACCCCTATCACGAACCACTCGATTCTCCTTTTATTAATCAGGTTTAAGATACAATACTCTTTGTAGTCTTTTTTTTTTGTTTATTTAATTTCCGAGATTTCTTTGTAGTTTATCTGTTCTTACCTTAACAGTAACTCACAGGTTATGTGTTTAATTGAAATCTTATATTAGGTGTTGGCTTACGCACACCAGTCTTACAAAAGAAGTGATCAAATAACTTACTACTCAAGTAATTTCAAAGCAAAAAGAAAAATAGTAAGTGATTTCTTATAATGTATGTCAATTGGTTGAGAATTGCTCATCTCTTGGTGCGTGTTTAAGCTGTTATTTTCAAAGGGGATCGGATATAAAAAAACTGAGCATTTTGTTGTTGTGAGGTTTACTTAGTTGGTTGGGTTAATATTTTGTTAGGCCATTGGAGAAATGCTGCATTGTTCAAGAGGAATCTGGTTGTTGGAGTTGACATATTTCTCTCAAATGTTATCCATGTCCATAGCGCCACTATAAAATAGTATACACAACTTCTAACATTTGTCAACCTTTGTTTCTGAAAATCCCGTCTAGAATTTGGCTAAAGTATTACACTACCCTTTCGAATAATAAAAGTATTCAAAGCAGCTGAATGAATTTTTCAGGGCCCCGCAAGTTTACTCTGAAGCTGACACACTGAGGAACCTAAAATCAAGACTTGCAAAGGGACTGATAATCAAGTGCACTAAATGCAATCTGAAAGGGGATGCCTTTGTCTGCTATATCAAGTCTTGCCGGTGGGATTATGTATGTTTTACCACATTCTCTTCATTCGCATCTAACTATATAATTAAAAATTACTTACCACAGTTCCAATTCTAATGTGAAACTATTATTTTTGGGTCCTTACAAGAAGATTTTCTTCTACTTTTCTGGACATATAGACATTGCGCATCCAGAGCTGAGCCCTTACCAAAATTATATCAAAGCTGTTTTCCCCCATCATATTTTGATATAAAACTTACGGTATGGCTGTATCATTACTTTTTTGCAGAATTCCTGCTGAGGTTTGTTCATTGGATCGTACAAAATATCTTTTTCTCTGTGGATATGCACTATCACAGAATGAGAAGGTTAGTAATTAGTAATAAGCATCTCTTCTTACCACAAGACAACCAAGAAACCCCATCCTATGTGGATATATCATACCTACTTTGCTTAAAAAAAACTTATCTTCGCATTTCATTGCTTTCCCCCAGTGCCTGATGGAATAATCCATATCAAGGTACTGGAACCCAAGTGTTACACATGTGCTTGCTTCTAAGGATGTGAAAGGAGCGTGTACAAGAACTGTGAATGTTATTATGGATATTCTCAATGGAAAAGGGATTATAATTGCATACTGTAAGTTAGATTGGTCACTCAAGATTTCAAATGCTCTTTACTTTTGCCAGTAATAAATCTTTGCCTTCACATGGATAAACTTTAACTCTTTCCAAGGATGAAAGCAAGTCTCAAAGCTTCTCAAAGCTATTGATGAAGAACCATTTGATATTCATGTTGCCACTCAAAGATCTCAAAATGGACCAAAAACTGCAAAACTCAAAGTAGCAACTAATGTGTCAGTATTTATAAACACACCCAATGAAAAAGAACCTCAAATTTGTAAGAATTTTTAATGAGTCGCACACTTGCACTGTTAAATTCTGTTTTGCAACAGTTCAGTTGCTATGTTTCGACTGAGTTGGTTTTATTGGGTATTCTCACCTCTAAAGAGATTTTTGCAGAACCTAGCCTCGAAAGATCAGATAACAGTGTATGGCTTCATCATCGAGCATCATGTTGTACCAGGCAACATGATCCAGCTAACTTCGCATTACCTCAGCAGGCCGAAGTCGTCAGGCTTACGTAGTGATGCAAGCATGTGTTTCAGCCAACATGATTCAGCTAAATTAATCGGGGATATCATGTTGCATCATCATTTTGGAGAATTTCGTACTAACGAAGTCGTCAAGATTATGTAGGGATGTGTGCATGTGTTTCAAGTAGAGTGTATAAACAGTAGAAGTGATACAAGTGATTTCTTAATAATTTTAACCTCACTAGCTTATTGGATAAATGCCATGAAAATCTACAGAGGGTGAATTGCTCAGTTTGCAGTTTCGTATCTCTACTTCACAATCTGATATGTCTAATCTCTATATTTAAGACATATATGCGTTTCGATCATATGATGAGTGTACATGTGAATTCACATGAAGAAATAAACCGTCGCCTATTAATTTGCGGGAAAAAATCTTATGACTAACTAAAATTATTTTATATTGTTAAGAATGTATATATCTCTTAAATTAATGTTTTAAATAATTAATTGATCTAACCAACAATTAAAAATGAGAAATGACACTTACAACTATATGTGCCAAAATATTGAATATCCTTCCATTACTCTACTGGTATGCCAAAATATAGAATAATATACATATTAAAAATAATCTATATATCAATTATAAATTATCTTTAAATTAATTTTTAATATATAATAATTCACAGACTCTATATAAATTAACATTCTCAGAATACATAAATAAAACTAAAATAATAATAATTAGAAGTTCAGAATCGATATGAAAATGATATTTACGTTTGACAATGCAATTAAAATTAAACATAAAAATACACTAACACAAGTTAAATAAAAAAAAATCCAAACAAAGATCGATAAAGTAACAAAATATGGTAAAATAGAAAAAGGAAGTAAACATTAACAAACTAAAATTATATCACTTCTCTGTAAATAAAGGAACAAATTCTGAATCAAGTTATTCAGTTATTACATTTTAAAATCAACCTAAACTTCTAAAATAGAAGATTAAAAAAATCTTTATAAGAAAATATTATGTGCATTACACAAAATCGTTATATTAAGTGTATGGATTAAATATTTTTTGAATACAAAAACAAGTTACCAAAAAATTAATACGAACATTATAATAAATTTCATCATAAATAAAAAATTATAAAATATAGATTACAAAATTACAAATTATAATAATAAATTAAAAATAGATTATATAAAATATATGTCACCAAAGTATAAGTTTTGTATTATTCTAACCATTTCTCAAAATAACTTTTGAATATTAAACAAGTTATATTCTTATATAAAGAAATAACTTACATTTTATATGTCCAATTTATGAAAAAAATATTCTTATAAAGTCTAAACATTATATAATACTCTTTTAAAATCAAAATCGCTAATATTATGTACACAACAAATGTAATACTTATTAAGAATATAGTTGAAGATTATTAAAGACAAAAGCTATAAAATAACATACAAAAAAAACAAAAATCAATAAATAAATATATAAGTATATAAATTAAAATATACAATCCTTGCGTAGCAACAGAATTTGAAATTTATATAAGTATATAAATTAAAATATAAAACCATGATTGAGATGTGAAATCGGAAAACAGATCAGATACAAGTTTTGTAATTTCTAACACGGTAGCAACATAATTTGATTCATAGGTTATACGTAATCTATAAATTTGACCATATCCAAACAAAACCATACCCACGAGTAGAGAGACGTGCACATCAAATAAAGATGTTTATAGAATTTAGACATTCATAGAATTTTTTCGAAAAACAAACGACATAATCTTATAAAACCGAGTTTCTAAATAATAAAGATGTTCAGGATATTCAACTTTAGGAAAATTGCCGCAATTACGTATATGCAATAATCACTGATTGGAAAAGCATCACTCAAACAATCTAATTATATGAAGCCGCAAATCTCCAACACCTTCCTCAACCCAAAAGCTTCTCTCCGGCTTCTCTTCGGCTCTTCCCCGTAGTATATGAGGATCATAGTAAAAAAATAAATCTGGTATATATTATTAATTATACTACATAAATTACACATACTTATACTATTATATTTTAATTGATCGGTTTATTCGATTTGAACGGTTTATATACCAAACCATGTACATAATTCACGGCTGCTCACAAATGACATCTATTCAGTATTACCAGATTTAAACACTTTCTCTATCTCGGTTCGCTGATTCGGAATTAGTCGATTCTTTTATCTGGATTGAACACCCCTAAATAATTTCAATAGCACGTACAAATTTTCAAGGAATTATATATTTCAGATCGCTAATCCTATTTTTCCGAATAAGTCGCCTATATATATATTATTGCGTCATAATTTAAATTGCAAGTTTGTTGTCAAGGTTTCAGTATAAAATTCAAAATTTTTTTATTACAATTAATATTTTACCAATTAGATATATTAAACTAATATTCTGGATCGATATTCAATTGTCAGTTTTTAACTATTATACGTAAAAAAATATTATTAAGTACACTTTTTTTTTGAAAAGGGAGTTTTATATTTTAAGTAGGTTATGAAGTACTTTTTCTTTTCATGAATTTATTCGAGATGAGATTCCGATCTTTTAAACTAAGATAATTTATGTTCTATACATAATATTTTTTTTTTACATAACTCTAAAATCTCAGACTTGATTTTCATATTTTATTAGTTAATTGTGTTACATATAATAGAAATACTTATTTCAAAATAAAAATATAAAAAAAAATCAGATCTAAAAATTAGTTATATATAATTTAATATACAAAAATTCACATATAAATAAAAATGATAAATGTAACAAATTTAAATGTATTATCCGCGCGTAGCGCGGAAAAAAGATCTAGTATGGTTAAAGTGATGATTATGATTTAAGAGAAAGCATACGGTTAAAACCATTTGCAAATGTTTAAACATTTAAGAAAATAAATATGCGGTTGAATAATTAATAGCAATAAATAGTAACAAGAGGTCGGCTAAACACAAAAATAATTTTAAAAAGGAAGCTGAAGAAGGGTAAAATAAAGTTTAAGTTCTAAAAAAACATAAAAAGTTTATGATATAAATTGTTGAATTATATTATTAAATAATCAACTTGTTGGAATCCCAACTGAATTTAGTGATGAAGAAATGTAGAATTTGTTAATTCCAAATTGTTAAGATTTGAGAATGCTTTTATTTCTAGTAAGGGTCTCTCTTTGAGATAGAGAATGGACCAAAGAGTGTAGGTTTTTCTTTAAAGCATCTAATGCTTAAATTCTCACAAAGAGATTTGTGTCCCACTTTTCTCTTCTATGTGTCTTTGCCAGTGAGATTTTTCCTACAATCACACCATTTTTCTTTCCTCTTTGTATCTTATATAAAATCTTCTATAATTGACCCAATGGTTGTTACAAATGAAAATTATTTGTGTTATATATATTGACATATATAGTTTAAAATCCAGAATTGCATCAATAATTTTGTATATTCATAATTTTAATCAAAATTCATTGCAACAAAATTTGCTCCGACTTACGTACATTTTTTTTTGTATTCAAGCATATAAATACATGTACATGTTTGGTACTATATTTGGCTGAATCATGTCAAAGCTCTGCAAAATTTAAAAAATTCAGCCTGCTCAAATAAGTTCTCCATGTGCATTTTTAGTTAACCAGGTTGTTTTCCTTTGCTATAATTAATTTCTCAAGATAAGTATAGCTAGCTAGGCACTAGAAACCCTAAGTCACTCTATATGTTATCACTTACCAGTTACGCCCCTTTAAGAATGCTTACATGCATGCCTGTACTTTTTCAACATACTTTCCTTTTTGGAATTTCTATCTTACCGCTGAATTCAAATTGAATATATATTAAGGAATTGTAAGAAAAAACCAATTGTTGGAGATGTCGGAGAAGAAAATGTCGATTGTTGTCCCATGCGTAGAATGTGAAAATGATGGTGGCTGAACAAAGAATGTTACTAATTAACCGTATATTGCCACCAATAGAAATATGAATTTGTGTTCTTTTTTTGAAGATTAATTGGTTTTCTAGAAATTAAACTTTGTCATGGCTGGTTAGTGCCAACGATCTATCTTTGTAGCTTGTTTCAACATGATTGTTGCGCAAACAATTTTTTTATATTTATTATGGTTGATGATCTAGATATGATTGACTAAAATATACTATTTCAGTTCATTATTTATCATTTTGAGATTACTAACACAACTCATTAACCATACTAACCCAACTGAATGACGCTGAAAGAAGAAATTACAGTGTTTCAATCATCCAATAACCATTCGGAACCACAATGTTGGAAACTAATGAACTTATAGTATATGTTTACCTTTAGACACCATTAGTGATATATGTGTATATATCACTAAATTATATGACTTAATTAGTGATAACTGATAACCATACATATGAATAAAATACATTTTAGGGTAGCGAATTAGAAAATATTTTTTTGGTTCTGAGCCGTCGTTGTCGAGTCCGAACGTCGGTAAATGCAGAAGGCTCATGCTGAGACAGACAACGACATGTCCTTGTAAGAGACAAGACCAAAAGGAGTAAAACCACCAAAAAGTTAATTGGTTAACTACTTAAATAACATACCCATATATACATATATATATGTATATATTTGATGATGCTGATGCTGACATGATGACATACATACATAACTGCTCTTCCTTTTTGTATTATTGATGCAGTAAAGGTGCCTCCAGAGTATGCTGCACATGAGAACACTAGTGAAACTATCCGTTTTCTCTCTGTGCTTTACTGTTACATTACCAAAACCACTCTATACATGCATCTTCATACTGGGGAGATAAACAGTAATATGAAAATCACGGTTTATAGTTACATGTCAAGACAAGGATATGCTTTTATGGATATGGGTTGAAAAGGACCCACAAGGTAAGAAAAATTGATTAACATGATTCTTTTTGTTGATTTTTTTCAATAATCTTATTTATACCATTTCCGTTTCACTTTAAATCTTTAAGTGATGTTTTTGTAAATTTTTCAATTTAAGTGATGTTTTCAAGTTTCTATACAAAAATCAAATGTTATTTGTAGACATCATTATTCTGTGGTCTGATTTTTATTGGTTGAATAAGTTATAGTTATTGTTTTTTATGCAAATAAAGATAAATTGAATAAAATCTAGTAATTCATTTCAATTATTTTCAAACAGATGATATGAAAACGCTCGGAAAGCTAAATGGATAATAAAATATTTTAATTATCCGTATTACTTTGTAAACCGTATTGAGACAAGAAATGGGTCTGAAGTCAGCTGTTGTCGAGGCATTCGGCTTCTTCGGTATAAGAACCAAAGAGGTTGAGTTCCACTGCTTAAGGAGCTTACCGGAGCTGAAGATGGATTCATCTTGTTTTTATTCTTTTTTGCCAAGATGGATCAAACAAAAGATCTTGCCCATGTAAAATCTTCTTTTCATTCTAATGATATTCACAATTTAGCAAAAACAAAAAAATATTTTAATTTTTTATGGACAAAAACAGAAGAAAAGATGACCGGAGGTCATTAACTCAACTGGAAACGATTCTAACTATTGTGTACATGTAGTTTCGGGTCTATAGGATTATGTACCTCTCGTGGTATTCACACCAAAAAACAGAAGAAAAGTGATTGTCATCACTGTATGTTTCTTGATTGACCTGAGAAGATAATTCAGCAACCTATTGGAGAGATGGGAGAAGAGAGAAATATGAATAAAAGTATTAAAAAAAAAAACCTATTGGAAAAATTTAAACACAAGCTTTCGTTTCTCACGGAAACAAATTGTATGCTAAAAAATATTAATCACTCCAAAGAAGATAAAATAAACTTTTAATTATATTTATTTATAAATTTAAGACATATAATTTCATAAAAGAAGTTAAACATATAATTATTAACTTCTAAAACTATATCATCATCTTTAAATAAATCGTTAATATTTTTTGAAGAAGGTCTATAAACAATTTGAGACGACAATGTTGATTATAAAGTAGTTCATCAAGTAAACTAAACTAGGTAACTGGCATCACAAAATCTGATCCAATGATAGGCTAAGCTTGTGGGCACAAATCACCTAAACTGAAAGTCACACATAGACAAAATATTATATATCCATGGAAAAAACTCATTGCAAGAAGAACACTAGAAACTTAACCCAAGGCCCCTAATGGACTTAAAAAAAAAGAACTATAAAAGAGAATACAGACAAGCCCAATGGGCCGAACCGAAGTTAACTGAAGCTGAACTAAAAACACCGTACTAAGTTTTGTTCCTTCTCACACGCTCACTCTTTCTCTGTCGCTGTCTCGCTCGATCCTTCCTCTGTTTCGTAGCTTCTTCAACAGATCTCTCTCTCTCTCTCCATCTCTCAGATCACGGTAAGTACAACACTACACTTCCTCTTTCGATCTCTTCCATTGTTAATCTTTATAGATTTGGTCAAAACCTTAATCTCTCTTGATCTTGACTCATTCTTCCATTTACTTTTCTTCTCTATTCATTTAAAAATCTCAAGACTTTCTATTTAGATCGTTGACTTTCTATTAGGATCAAATGATACACTATACATTATACACAGCTATGTTAACTTTTGTTAATAATAATAATAATAATACTGTTACTGTGTCTATATATAGATGGCACATAGCACTTCCCCTGGTGCTGAGGTCGTTGGACGTGCCTTTGTGGAGCAGTACTATCACATCCTCCACCAATCTCCCGGTTTAGTTCACCGGTTCTATCAAGATTCTAGCATGTTAACCAGACCTGATGTTACCGGTTCTGTAACCACTGTCACAACTATGCAAGTGAGATTTTTAGGCTCTTAAAACTCTATGAAACTCTTCAACTTTGGTAGATTAACTTGTTGGTTCTCAGGCGATCAACGAGAAGATTATGTCGTTGAAGTATGAAGACTACACGGCGGAGATAGAAACTGCTGATGCTCAGGAGTCTTATGAGAGAGGCGTTATTGTCTTGGTGACTGGATGCTTAACCGGGAGTGATAACGTGAGGAAGAGGTTTAGTCAGACTTTTTTCTTGGCTCCACAAGACAAGGGTTACTTTGTCTTGAACGATGTGTTTAGATTCCTTGAGGAGAAAGATGTGACAGCACACAATGGAACCACCAGGGATGTTCAGGCACCTGTGGAGCCAGGTACGATGAAACATCCACGGCCTGTTTCTCCTCCTATATAGCACTTTGTTAAAATCTGATTTATACGATTCAAATTAGTTTAAACTGTTCTAAATTGGTTAAGTTCGGTTTAAATTGATTTAAATTAGTCTAACTCTGTTAAATTAAGCAACCAAATTGGTACAAATCCACAATTTTGTCTAAATTCTTTTGTTTCGTATATCTAGTTTTATAATTCGCCCAAATAATTTTATAGTTAAACTCAAAAAAGTAAAATACCATATAAAATATTTATAAAATAAATTAATAATTTGTTAATGTTTAGGCCCCGAATAATCTGCATAGCCATTTCTAGCATTGGTTAAGATATTAATATCCCCTTACTTCTTGTCAGAACGTGTTGTTGTTAGTCATGAGGCTGAGGTGGAGCCTGAGCCAGTTGCTTCTATTGAGGAAGATCTTGACAATGTGGCGGAGGTGTATGATCCTTGTGAGAAAGATGAAGGTGTTGTTGTTGACGCTGAGCCTATTCAGCCTCCACCTCAATTAAGTCACAGTGAAGTTCCATCAGTGCCTCAAGGAGATGCTCCTAAGCATTCATATGCTTCTATTGTGAGTCTTAACTGCTTCATATATGTTTTTTTAGTAATGTTCAAAAAATCGTTAGGCGGTAATTAGGTGTTTTATAAAGGATTATTGATTAGGCGGGAGCCTAAACAGAATTTTCAAATGCCTAGACCGATTTGCCTTCTAGACCGATTTTTTAGAAATTTTTTTTTTGTTTTATAGTAAACGTTACAAGTCTTTTGTGTGATTTTCAACAGCTCAAACTGATGAATAGCAGTCCAGCACCAGCACGTGTTGTTAAGCCAAGACCAGGTCCGGTTAGTAATAATCAGAGACCAACTGCTACTCCTCCTGCAGCATCTGAAGCTTCAGGTGTGGAGAATGTTCAAAACAGTAGCAATGTTGATGTAGAAGGTCAGAACATTCTTTTCATCTTACTGTTTGAGTATGCAGATGAAGTCACTTGGTTATTGATTTTTTTTTTTTGTGTCTGCATGTTTAATTACAGATGATGGTCATTCGATTTATGTCCGAAACTTACCTTTTGACACTACACCAACACAACTCGAAGAGGTGTTCAAGAGCTTTGGTGGTATCAAGCATGAAGGGATTCAAATCAGAAGCAATAAGGTTTGTTACATTGTCATCTCCAAAACAACTTGTTTACTGGTTTCTTTACTCTTTGTTTGTGATTCTTTAGCAGCAAGGTTTCTGTTTTGGTTTTGTGGAGTTTGAAACATCTAGCGGCAAGCAGAGTGCACTCGAGGTAAAACCATAGCATCTTCTTGTATCTTTCTTGGATTTGAGAGTCTGACTGACTCTTTTTGTTGGTACTTGCGTAGGCCTCGCCGGTTACAATTGGTGATCGTCAAGTTGTTTTAGAGGAGAAGAAACCAAACAGAGGTAACAAAAACATGAGAGACATCATCAAGAAGAAGCTTGTGGTTAATATAAAGAGGTTTGTGTATATGAAAAGATGGGTTTAATGTATTGTAACAGGCAACAGTGGAGGTGGTGGTAGGGGAAGGTACTTTGGAGGAAGAGGAGGTTTCAGAAACGAAAGTTTCAAAGGAGGACGTGGTGGTGGTGGAGGAGGAAGAGGAGGCTATGGAAGAGGTGAGTTTTCTGGTAGTAGACCAAAGAGCTCAAACACACGGAGTGGTGGAGAAGGTTACCAGAGAGTTCCTCAAAACGGAGGAGGTAGTGGAAGAGGAGGTGGAGGAGGAGGAGGACGTGGCGGGCCTCGCGGTGGTGCTTCATCTTGACTTTGCATTTAGTAGTGCCTCCATAAGAGAGTAGTTTTAAGTTTTGTTTTACATCTATTTTTCTTTGCCTTACTACTTGAGTTTAGTTGATATTAGCACCGTTTTGGCTTTTCTATATTTTTGGTTTTCATCCTTTAATTCTTCTCTAAGAAGTGAGAACTTTCTTCATAAACATTCATCTTCATAAGAAATCCACTACATAGTTGTGTTCTTCAGAGTAACAGTTAACCAAGTTTCTGTAAATAGAAGAAAACAAAATGCAGCAGATGCACCACTAAGAACAGAGCTTCTAGACTTTTAATAGCATAAGTTTGAGTCTTTAAAAGAAGAGCAAAACAAAAAATACAAATTACTAATAGTATCAAAACTTTGGTGAGTTTATCACAAAACAATACAAAGATGGCATGTTTATCGTTTGAACTTCTTAGAAGACTTCTTGTTACCTCCCTTGTTACCACCCCCCAAGAACCTCTCACTCTCTTCATCATCTTCACCTCTTCTCTTGTTCCTACCTCCTGATTCTTTCATATTCTACAACAAAGATTGCCACAAATAAGCAAAACAATACATAAACATTTACATTGTAGAACTATGCAAAAGTAAAAAATACCATTGCTGATAGTTTTTTAGCTTCTGAAACTCTCTCCAACAATGACAACACTTCATCTTCCTCAGCTGGGTACTCTGGTAGTTTCTTACCTGAATGTTGTAGAAACATACTCAAATATCTTTATCCCATGAGAGAACCAAACATAAAATGAAACTCGCATGTAACTTACCTATGAGTTTTTCAATTTGTAAGTACCATTCCAGCTCATACTGGTTCACAAGTGATATCCCAACACCAGAACGTCCAGCACGAGCGGTTCTTCCCACTCTATGAATGTAATCCTATAACAAATAAAAAAAACTCTGAAGATGAAGAATGTGTGTTCTCAATATCATTGATTCAGCCATGAGAAACAAAAGCAAACCTTTGAGTTTGTGGGAATGTCATAGTTGATAACCATATCAACAGATGGGATATCAAGCCCTCTACTAGCCACATCAGTGCAAACCAAGATGTTACATTCCCCTGCTTTGAACTTGTTCAATGCTCCTAGTCTCTTTGACTGTGAAGAATATTTTAAAAAAATAATGAGAATTAAGTTAAACATGTGTCAAGATGTCTTTAGAAGATTTAGCCATTAACCTGAGTCATTTGACCACTGATGGGAATGGCTCTGAAACCAAGGCTCCGAAGCATCAAGGCCATGAAACGAGTACCATCACAAGTTCTGGTGAATATCATTGATGTTGAGTCAGGCATTTCAGTGAGAATATACACAAGGTAGCAATCCTGTTAAAAATCATCAGAAAGCTTATTAATATTCAAAGAAGATCAAACTCTCTTATGTTATGTGTGTGTGTGTTGTACTATATATACATCTATCTACCAACCTTGTATTTAGCAGCAACAAACCGATACTGCTGTTTTAGAGTATCAACTGTGGAGTATTTGGAGGCAGCTTCTATCTGAAAGGTAAGCAATAAACATAACAAACTGCCATAAGTACTTTGAACAATACTTGATGTTGATTTAGTGATTCTGTACCTTCACAGGATTCCTTAAGCATGCTCTTTGAAGTTTCCTAACCTACAACGCCATAAAAAAGAGTTTAATGAGCTGATCGTTCTCAGGACACTGAGAACAGAACAACAACATTTGTCAAGCAAGGTTACTACCTTTTTAGTCATAGTTGCTGAAAATAGATATGTTTTACGATCACGAGGGATCTCTTCCAAAATCTGATTAAGAGACTTCTCAAAATCTTCATTCAACAATCTATCTGCTTCATCAAGAACCTGATAGAATAATATAATGTCAAGTAAATATAAAATTGAACCAAAACTAAAAGGAACAACAAAGTATAATACCAGATACTTCAACGTCTTCAGAGAAAAGCCTTTAGTGTCAGACATATGATCCCAAAGACGACCAGGTGTTGCAACCTATCAAGTGCAGACACTCAAAACATAAGAGACTCAAAGTGGAGAAGAAACATTCAAATAAATTCACAAACTAAAACATACAATAACATGAGGCCGTTTCCCAAGAGCTATAGTTTGTTGCATCCTGTCTATACCTCCAACAAGCTGTAAGAAAAAAACTTACATTTAAAATCCATTTGTAACACCAAGATATTCAATTATGATTAAACCATGAGCTTACCACAGCACACCTAAGACTTATATCAGATCCTAAAGCTTCAAACTGCTCAGCAATCTGGATTGCTAGCTCTCTGGACACAAGAAACAAACCAAATCCAATAAGAATGACAAAAAAAATCGAAGTGATACTTATGTCTTGTCCCTTTCTTAGATCCAAAAGGGACAATAAAACGATAATACTAATAGACGAAACACAATTAATGAAGACATAACATACTAACAACACTCAATAACTACCAAAGTCAGTTAATTTGCAAAGATTCGAGACAACACGCACACATACATGAAACAGGTCTTGTCTGACTATGACTTAAGAAATAAATAAAATAAAATAAACATACCGAGTTGGAGACAAAACACAAGCGAAGAAAGCAGGATCAGGTCTACGCCCTTTCTTAGGCTCAGCGTTATTAACATACTCAAGAAGCGCTTGCAATATAGGCAAAGCAAAGGCTCCGGTTTTGCCTGAACCGGTTTGCGCAAGTCCAATCACATCCTTCCCTGCATCAACACACATAAAGTTTTAAGCTTTTTTTTTTTTTTCAAATGTAAATTAAAAAAAAAAAGACTTTATTACCTTCGAGAGCATAAGGAAGAGCTTCGGCTTGAATCTTCGAAGGGTTCTTCCACCCTAACCTCTCGCAAGCTTTCACTAGCTCCTCGCGAACGCCGAGCTCTGCGAACGTCTTCACCACTTCGCTCTCTTCCTCCATTTTTTTCTTTTTGCAATTACCCACCAAGAAAGTCGCTTCCTTTACCTCTCTCTCTGTACCTTCAAATATCGCGCGAATGTTGGCCGAGAGACGGTGACTGTAACGAGAGAGAGGAGAGTTTCTGCGACGAAGGGTTTTGTGTTATGATAGCCTTATTGGGCCTATAATGGGCCTACTATCTTACACTTTGGGCTCCATAACTATTTTTAAAAGGCCCATATGATTGATTGGTCCTGCGGGTTCGGTTTCTTTGGTTAGTTCTGGTTGGTTAGTTTTAAATTCGGTTAGTTCTGATCGGTCAAAATCACCGAAGTAAACCGGAAAAAAAAGATTGGTTCGACTTCAAAAAAAATTGTTTTGTGATTAGTTCGGTTAAATTTTCGGTTTAAATTGAATTGAATTCAGAAAATTTTGGTTAATTTTGGTTATTTCGGTTTGAAATTTTAGTTATTTCGACTAAGAATTTTGGTTAAAATTGTACTGTTTGATTTTTTTTTATAGAAAACCGAAGTAACCGATTACCGAACCGAAAAACTGATTTTTTTTTACCAAACAGATTCAAACTTTTGAACTAACCGAAAACTGAACTTTTCGGTTCGGTTTGGTAAGTTAAAAATCCCAGCACTGATTTGGTAAGTTAAAAATCCCAGCACTGATTGGTCCTGATACTGAAAGGTCAGAGATGAACTGTATAATACAAGTAAAAGAGCCATAGATGAACTGTATACATCAGATTATGCTGTATTCATCTTGCCGCCTTTGTCAGAGAGCTAGAGAATGAATACTACATTATGTGTCGCTTATAATTTGATGTTTAGCCTGGCTTGTAGTCGTACTATTAGTTGAAATGTGATCACTTGACTTTGTGCAGTATATGGTTCTAATGGATATGTATCTTTACATATGCTCCTTTAAATTGCAGTGCCTTGTGATTGATGAAGCTGATAGGATTCTGGAAGAAAATTTTGAGGAGGACATGAATAAGATTCTAAAAATTCTACCAAAGGTAAATTACCTCCTATCTATTTCAAAACCTCTGATTGGTCGGTCAAGCGGCTTCTTTCATGTTTGCAGATGACACTGATGTTGCCAAAAGAGCTTGAAGCAACTACCAAATAATGTTTGTCAAGACTTGTCTTATTCATATTTATTTGATGGCAGTCTTAGGGATTCTATAGCTTTTTTTCATAAATGAAACACTTTATCTAGAAACAATCTGTTTTGCTAATCTTGAAAATAATTTTGTAGATTGAGATTGTTTCCTAAGGTATACAACAGACTCTAATGAGGCCTAATCTTATAGATTTAGTTCTACTTCTTCCATGAGTAATAATAGCATCTTCTGAGCTTTCAACACAACAGGAGATCCTTTTTTGTTCTCTCTCCAATCTGTTTACATCTCAAGCTCATCTTCTAAATCTGATTTTTTTTATCTTCTCTGGAGGGAAAAGTGAGAGAAACCTAACAATCTTAAGTCTCAGTCAATGATAGTCTGAGATAAACATATTTTACTACAACCACAATGGTTTAGTGTGGACTTGTACTTGAGACACTAAACTTCCAAAAAGAAGTAACCATAGTTTGGATTTACAAAAAGGGCAATGAAACTCCACGCTAACTTTGACTACATGACTTTCTTGGCCTTCTTGGGAAGCTTGCGGTGCAAGTTAAGATCAATTTGGACATCTCTCAGCTCGCTGCGAACTTTGGCCAGATGCTCAGCGGCCTCCTTCACCTCCGCTGCATATCTGTCTCGTGAGATTCGAAGACGCAACTTATCGCTAGCCTCCTGCTGCAGTTCAGCTTCAAGCTTAAGGACCCGCACCTCCAGCAACTTCTTCTCTTCGTTGGCCTTCTTGAAAAGCTCACGCTGAAAGTCTAGGTCGATCTTGGCCTCTCTCAGTTCGCTGGAAACATGCGTCAGTTTCTCAGCGGCCTCCTTTGCCTCCGCTGCATATTTGTCTTGAAGGCGCAACTTCTCGCCTTGCAGTTCAACCACCTTGGTCTGTAGCGCCGCCTTTTCTTCCAAGGCCACCTCCAAGGAAGCACGCAAGCTCTCGGCTTGCTTTTTTATAACGGATGGAGAGAATTGTGAGCTTAGCCTCTCTAATGCACCTCTAATAAGCGGACAAACAAACTCACGTCAGACTCTGAGGATAAGAAGTTGAGAGAGGGAAGCAGCTTACCTCCTGAATAAAAGTGCTCTCTAGAACTTCTTCTCCGTCGTCGCTACTACTACTGCTTGTCTTGGATAAAGAAGTTTGTGCAGAAGCAAAGTTAAGGAGACAATGAAGAAAATGGACAAAAAGAGAAAGGTGCTTAACTGGACTACAAGGAGTTTTTGCCTCCCACGGTAACTCATCTGCAAGTGAAGGCCAGTATGCGCATACCCTCTTGCGTACCTAAAACGCACAAAGAATCATATGAGTCTTTGTCAAACTAGTGCCAACTAGTAATAAGATGATATACCGCTTCTATGACACGACATTTAGACTCATATGGGTATTCTTCAAAGGAATCTTGAATTTGTTTCTCTTCAAGCAAAACTTGGACACACGCCAGTGAAGACTTTGCAACTGACCCAAGATTGTACCCTCCATCTAATGCCATCACAATCTTTCCTTGTGCAAACTCCATCAGCTGAGAGATAACATATTGAAGAAGCTCAGGGCTAAAGAACCAAGCCAAACCAATCAGTACACTAAACACAACGCAAACCTTCTTCAACATAACTGAATATCCATATGGTGTAACAAAACAACCCCCACGCGGATCACCAATAGCTGTTTTAAGAGGAGGAGGTTTAAAAGGTTAAACAGACAAACAACTCTTAAGATGACATATTCATGCAAGACTTCAAAAATAACCTGCATCAAATCCAGCTGAAAGCAAAATAAGATCAGGATTAAACTCTTTGGTCACAGGAATCAAGATATGGTCCCATACAGCAATATAATCTTCATCTCCACATCTTCTTCCTTGCTCCCATGGAACGTTTATGTTAAACCCTTCCCCTGCTCCTTCCCCAACCTTGTCATAATCTCCATCATCTCCCGTTGGATAGAAGCTTCCATCATCATGCCTAGTCCCAAATGCATTTCCAGTCAGGTTCCAAGCATAAACATCACATGAAAAATAGGTATAAATTTGGCTACAAGCAGCGCTGAAACACACGGCCACAAACACACATACCTATGAACAGAGAACACTAGTACACGAGGATCTTTCCAGAACATCTTCTGTGTACCGTTTCCGTGATGGACATCCCAATCAACAATCAGAATTTTCTTGACAGCCAGATCTGGCTGCATTCAAGAAAAGCAAAAAGAGCTTGGCAACACACTCACCATACAAAAGAACTTTAAAACTATGTTAAAAGGAAATAATAACATTACAAGAGTCAATACAAGTGCTTACTCTTTGGTTTAGTAAATAACTAGCCGCAACTGCAACATTGTTGAACAAACAAAACCCCATGGCTTCATCTGCCTCAGCATGGTGCCCTGGTGGTCTAACAATAGCAAAGCCACAATCTAATTCTCCTTCTGCAACTTTCTCTGCCACCTGTTAAGTTGCAAGGAGATACTGTTAAGTGTTAACTATCCTCCAAGTCATTTATATGCATCTAGTATTACTATTACCTCCACAACAGATCCAGCTGCAAGATATGCAGCTTCTGATGAACCTCCGTTAAGATATATTGAATCCAACTTCGAAGCAATCTTGTTTCTCCGAGAATCTTTCTTCTTTGTGCTTAAACTCTTAACTAAATTAACATGTTCCTTTGTGTGAACCAGTTGAAGATGCTTATCTTCCGCTTTGCTACCACCAAGAACCACACATCTACAAGGAAGAAAGGCAAAAACTTTCTTATAAGCAAAACAACTAACAGCAAAGCAGCAAGCGAGAAGGAAGAGAGAAAAGGAGGAACCTTTGAGCGAGACCAGTGAGCTGAAGCTTCGCCCAGATAGCTTTGATGCGATTAGGACACTCTGGATGGTCCTCACCGTCAGGTGTGTCGTGTTTGCACATCCTCTCGTCGTATAAAAGACCAACCTTTCGCTTTCTTGATTCGCCGGCCATGGTCGTATTTTGCAGAGTCTTAAAGAAGACAAGACCGGAGGGAGAAGAAGCTGAAGGGTCTACTCATGTCTGAAGCTTCTTTATGTCTTAAAACTTATTTTTCAATTTGTTTTTCTTTTTTTGTTTGGAGGGAAAGTGAGAAACCTAGCTTGTTAACCAATAACAGTCCGACACGTCACCTTTTACCAAAACCAATTAGCCGGTTGAACCGGATCAATTGAACCCTAAGAAATTAATTTAAAAAAATTGGTGATATCAAACTGCAAAGTCAATGATGTTCTTTAAGATCTCTGGTTAAAGTTTGGTCACAAACATTTTAATATGCCTTCACAAAAGAAGAGTCTGTGGTTCCAACAAACACTCAAAAAGATTCATTATGTACCTTGACAGGATTCCTTAAGCATGCTCTTTGAAGTTTCTGAACCTACAAGGGGCCAAAAACAAGAGTTTAATGAGCCGATCGTTCTCAGGACAATTCAAACTCCACCAATACACTTGGATAGATCAGAACAACCTTTTTAGTCATAGTTGCTGAAAAGAGATATGTTTTACGGTCACGAGGGATCTCTTCCAGAATCTGGTTAAGAGACTTCTCAAAATCTTCATTCAGCAGTCTATCTGCTTCATCAAGAACCTGACAGAATAATATAACGTCAAGTAAATATAAAATTAACCAAAACTAAAAGGGACAATAAGGAGAAGCTTAAGTATAATACCAGATACTTCAATGTGTTGAGAGAAAAGCCTTTGGTGTCCGACATTGTATAATACCAGATATTTCAATGTGTTGGAGAACATTAAAAGATACTTCGCTTTTTCAGGCTGCAAGGTGCATGTCATCTTCTAAGCTCTTTATTGGAGGTGAGTCACGTCTCTTGTGTTAAGCTTTTTTTTTTTTTTTTTTTTGCTATGTTCTTGCTAACATTACTATTTTCATGCTAAGTTATTGAATAGGGGATGAATGAGGATAGCTTAAGATAAGCTTTCAGCAAATACGGTGATGTCGTTGAAAGTAATTTAACTGATCTTGTTGTGTATGGTTTGTTTAGTTGCCTTGTGTAGTTTGTTACTTAACACTGTCTCTGTGTGTTTTTAATACAACGAGGGTTATTTTGGATCATGAAACTGGTAGGTCTAGAGGGTTTGGATTTTTATTACAGCGAGGGTTGAATATTTTGAAAGAGGAATAATGTATGTGAGTTTCTAGGTGTTTGGTTGGGTTAACTTTCATTGATAGTATTCACTATCTTCTCTGTCATCTATGTTGGTTTGAATTAAGAACATTTTCCCTCTTTAATCTGATGATTTAATAATCCTTCTCAGGATCTCCATGGCCGGATTGTTAAAGTGAATTATGCTCATGATAGAACAAGTGGAGGTGGCGGCTATGGAGGATATGCTGGTAACTATGGAGGTAATAATGGCAGCTATGGAGGCGGTGGTGGTAACTATGGATGTAATCTTGGCAATTATGGAGACCGTGATGGTAACTATGGAGGTAATCTTGGCAATTATGGAGGCGGTGGTGCTGGTGGAGGCGGTGGCTATGGATCTAGCGGCAGCGCTTATGTTGAGGGTTCAACTGCAAATGCAGGTGCTGGTGGTGGTTTTAATGGAAGTAGTGGTTATGTTAGTGGCAAAACTTACGGTAGCAACAATGGTGGATTCTCTGGAGAAAACCCTGTTGCTAACGGCTCTCAGTTCGGTGGTGACAGTACTCAGTTTGGTGTTGGTGGCGAACAGGCTCAGTTTGGAGGTATGGAGAAAACTGAGATGGAGAATGGACCTGTGGGAGATTTTGCAGATGACACTGATGTTGCCAAAAGAGCTTGAAGCAACTACCAAAAAATGTTGTCAAGAATTTTCTGATTCAGTTTTATTTGATGACAGTCTTAGGGATTCTATAGCTTTTTTTTCATAAATGAAACACTTTATCTAGAAACAATTCTGTTTTTGCTAATCTTGAAAATAATTTTGTAGCTTGAGATTGTTTCCTAAGGTATACAATGAGCTTTTTGTTTCAGCCAGACTCTAATGAGGCCTAATCTTATAGATTTTCTTCTGAGCTTTCAACACAACAGGAGATCTTTTTTTGTTTGTTCTCTCACCAATCTGTTTTATCAGTTGCTTCTCCATTTCACTCACAATCAATGAGTCTTTACAATCTCAAGCTCATCTTCTAAATCTGAATATATATTTTTTATATTCTCTGAAGGGAAAAGTGAGAGAAACCTAACAATCTCAAGTCTCAGTCAATGACAGTCTGAGATAAGCAAATTTTACTACAACCACAATGGTTTAGTGTTGGACTTGTAGTTGAGTACACTAAACCTCCAAAAAGAAGTAACCATAGTTTGGTTTTACAAAAAGGGCAATGAAACTCCACTCTAACTTTGACTACTTGACTTTCTTGGCCTTCTTGGGAAGCTTGCGGTGCAAGTTAAGATCAATTTGGACATCTCTCAGCTCGCTGCGAACTGTCGCCAGATGCTCAGCGGCCTCCTTCACCTCCGCTGCATATCTGTCTCGTGAGATTCGAAGACGCAACTTATCGCTGGCCTCCTTCTGCAGTTCGCCCTCCAGTAATCTCTTCTCTTCGCTCGCCTTCTTGAAAAGCTCACGGTGAAAGTCTAGGTCGATCTTGACCTCCCTCAGTTCGCTGGAAACTTGCGTCAGATGCTCAGCGGCCTCCTTTGCCTCCGCTGCATATTTCTCTAGGGAGACTTGAAGGCGCAACTTCTCGCTGGCCTCACCTTGCAGTTCAGCCACCTTGGTCTGTAGCGCCGCCTTTTCTTCCAAGGAAGCACGCAATCTCTCGGCTTGCTGCTTACTACTATTAGCCCCTTTATCCCACATCTAACAAACTCAAGTCAGTCTCAGAGGATTAGAACTCAAAAGGGAGAGAATGAGAGAGGAAGCAGCTTACACCCAGGAAGATACATTGCATTTTGCGGTGAAGGTTCGGTAGGATTTCATCAAGGTTTGGCTAGAAAAAAAAACAAAAAGAAAAAAGAAGTTCAAGCAGAAGCAACGAGTCAAGAAAAAAAGACTAAATGAAAATGGCAAATGGGAAAGGTGCTTTAACTGGAAGAGGAGCTTCCGCCTTCAACTGTATTTCATCTGCAAGTGAAGGCCAATATGCGCATAGCTTCTTGCGTACCTAAAACCCATATGAGTCTTAGAAACTAGTGTACATATGCACTGAAGAAGATATAGAAGAGAGCCATACCGCTTGTATGACAGTACGTGTAGAGTCCCGTGTGTATTCTTCAACGGAACATTGAAATGGGTCGTCTTCAAGCAAAACTTGGACACACATCACTGAAGACTCTGCAACTATGTCAAGCCTGTACCCTCCCTCTAATGCCATCACAATCTTTCCTTGTGCAAACTCCATCAGCTGAGACAACATTTTGGTGAAAACATATTGAAGAACCAGCCAAACCAATCAGTACACTATAAACACAAACCTTCTGCAACATAACTGAATATCCACCTGGTGTAACTAAACAGCCCCCAAGCGGATCACCAATAGCTGTTTTTAAGAGGAAGTTGAAAAGGTTAAACACATCTTAGAGCATCTCCAACCTTACTCTATTTTTCACTCTAAAATAGAGTTTAGAGTAAAAAATGCTTCAATGGTATTCTATTTCTCATTCTATAATAGAGTGAAAAATAGGTTTACTCCAAATATAGAGTAATTTGTTTTTTGTTTGTTCATCACTCTGTTTTTTACTCTAAAATAGAGTACCATTGGAGCAAATTCAAACTCTATTATAGAATTACTCTATTTTAGAGTAAAAAATAGAGTAAGCCATTGGAGATGGTCTTAAGACAGACATATTCTTGCAAAAAAAAAAAGGCTAAAATAAATACCTGCATCAAATCCAGCTGAAACCAAAATAAGATCAGGATTAAACTCTTTGGTCACAGGGATCAAGATATGGTCCCATACAGCAAAATAATCTGCATCTCCACATCTTCCTTGCTCCCATGGAACGTTTATGTTAAAACCTTCCCCTGCTCCTTCCCCAACCTTGTCATAATCTCCATCATCTCCCCTTGGGTAGAAGCTTCCACCATCATGCCTATGAACGGAGAAAACTAGCACACGAGGGTCTTTCCAGAACATCTTCTGCGTACCGTTTCCATGATGAACATCCCAATCAACAATCAGAATCCTTTTGATACCTAGATCCGGCTGCATTCAAGAAAAAGCATTTTTAAAACTATGTAAAAGGAAATAATAACATCATAAAAGTCAATGGACATCCTTACTCTTTGGTTTAGTAAATAGCTGGCAGCAACAGCTACATTGTTGAACAAACAAAACCCCATGGCTTCATCTGCCTCAGCATGGTGCCCTGGTGGCCTAACAATAGCAAAGCCACAATCTAACTCTCCTTCTGCAACTTTCTCTGCCACCTGTTAAGTTGCAAGGAGATACTGTTAAGTGTTAACTATCCTCAAAGTCATTTATATGCATCTGGTGTTATTACCTCTACAACAGATCCAGCTGCAAGATAGGCGGCTTCTGATGAGCCTCCATTCAGATATATGGAATCCAACTTTGAAGCAATCTTGTTTCTCCGAGAATCTTTCTTCTTTGTGCTTAATCTCTTAACTAAATTAACATGTTCCTTCGTGTGAACCAGTTGGAGATGCTTATCTTCCGCTTTGATACCACCAAGAACCACACATCTACAGAAAAGGAAAGGCCACAAGACCCATTTGACTAAAATTTCAGCAACAAACAAACAAACAACAACAAAGCCGCTAGAGATGAGAGAAAGTAGGAACCTTTGAGCGAGACCAGTGCGCTGAAGCATCTCCCAGATAGCTTTGATGCGATTAGGACACTCGGGATGGTCCTCACCGTCAGGTGTGTCGTGTTTGCACATCCTCTCGTCGTATAAAAGACCAACCTTTCGCTTTCTTGATTCGCCGGCCATGGTCGTATCAGGGAGATGTGTGCACAGTACTCTTTATCTTACTAAAGACAAGACCGGAGAGAGAGAAGAAGAAGCTGAAGGGTCTGTCTAATCATATGTCTGAAGCTTCTTTTAAGTCTTAAAACTTATTTTTCAATTTGTTTTTCTTTTTTTGTTTGGAGGGAAAGTGAGAAACCTAGCTTGTTAACCAATAACAGTCTGACACGTCACCTTTTACCAAAACCAATTAGCCGGTTGAACCGGATCAATTGAACCCTAAGAAATTAATTTTTAAAAAATTGGTGATATCAAACTGCAAAGTCAATGATGTTCTTTAAGATCTCTGGTTAAAGTTTGGTTACAAACATTTTAATATTGTCTTCACAAAAGAAGAGTCTGTGGTTCCAACAAACACTCAAAAAGATCTGTCAAAATTTCTCTTAAATGGTCAAATTGCTAAACCGAGATATGTACCTCTCTATCTAAGCTAGCTAGCTGCTTCACACCGTGACTATACTTCAAACCTGAAGATGTTTGTTTATCTAGCTCTCCAATACGGTCTTTCTCCTGAAGATCAACAAGGCCTTGAGGAGGTTGGTGTCCATATCATCCTAAAACCAGGAGGTAAACTTGAGGAAGTGCTTTGTGATACTGCAATTGGCTGGAGAGTTAGCCCTAGAGTCTTCTGGTCTTCAGGGTCTATGTCCATGTCAACAACATTGCCATCATCAAGGTGATGAGAAGTTCCTGGAACATGTGCTTGTGAGTTTTTGTTATGGAGAAAGAAACCCCAAAGATAGTTTTCTGTTTTATGCTGCTTCTTGATGAAAACTGCAAACACACAAAAACATATGTTTATTATTCTTGAGGCCACTGAAAAATTAAGTACAAAAACAAGAATAGGCATACATACACTGGGAGGTCTTGTCCAGTAGTGTTGAGGAGAATATCAACAACTCTGTGCCGTTTACACTAGCTTTGATCATAGCCTTGCGAGTCGCCATGGTCTCAAATAGATGAGCACGTTCCCGTTTAGACCTAAGTAAGAATGAGTTGTATAAAACAAGAAGAAGAAGAAGCTTGTCCATTGTAGAAAATGTTTTTTTTAGTAGTACCTTACTGTTTCCTTCTCATCTAAGAAAAAGTATAATTCCACATCTGATAGCTTTGGGATTCTACCAAACAACACATTATTCAGAATAAGGCCTATAGGAACCAGTTCCACCTCAAGAAATATAGGCATCGCCATTGAGAGTCTCAGTGCTTTCCTGCTGATGTTGGATGGTGGATTAGCCCAAAACTGGCAGTCAAACTCCGGAAAAAGCGTGGTGGAATCCACCATGCGTCCCCTGGTTGAAAGAAACAAGTTGATCAATATAACAGCAAAGCTAGTGACTTGTGAAGGTATAATAGATCCTATTAAGATCTTGTTCAAGCTTCTACACCTATATATCTTCACTTTCAACAATGTAGCATATGGTTAATGGTAAGGCTTGCACTGACAATTCTAACAAAACACGTGTGTAGTTCAAAAGACAGTTTGAAGAAGTAACTCACTTCCAAGTAGGGAGCAAAGCTGGTCGATATAGAAGCAACTCTGAGATCCTTTCTTTAGATGTTGATCGACATGTCTCCTTGGAACCATGATCTTTATCTTTATCACCAGCTTCCACAACTGTCTCTAGAAAAAAAAAAACAAGAAAACCCACAATTTTTTTGAAGTCATCCAGTGAAAACAAGTTTGGCTTTCAAAAAGAGAAGAAGCACAAAAGTATCACCTTGTATTGTATGTATTGTTGCATCAGTAGTATCTTGTTGTCGAACTCTTGAAGGAATCTGAAAAGCACGTGGACTAGGAGGAAGCTTCACTCTTGAACGAGTCTGCAAAGCACGTGGACTAGGAGGAAGCTCAACCGTCCTAGGTTGAGAGAGACTTGTTGGATTGGTTCTCTGTCTCACTGTTGTTGGATTCATACTCGAAGCAGCTCGAAGACCACACACAATTTCTTTTCTCAAACCTGGTGCAGGACGGGCAGGGACAGGTCTTGGTGGTTCATAAGTGGGACGAGGTGGGACAGGTCTTGGTGGTTTAAAAATTGGACGAGCCGGGACATGTCTCGGTGCTTCAAAAGTAGCAAGAGCAGGCTTAGGTCTTTGTGATTCAAAAATTGCAGGAAAAGGCTTAGGTGGTCTTGATGATTCAAAAGATGGACGAACAGGCTCACGTCTTTGTGATTCAAAAGTTACACGAGTAGGCTCACGTCTCTGTGATTCAAAAGCTGCACGAGTAGGCTTAGGTCTTTGTGATTCAAAAGCTGGACGAGCAGGCTTATAAGGTCTTGATGACACAGAAGCTGGAGGAAGAGGCACTTTACTGACACCAGAATGTAGTTTTATAACTTCCTCTGGAGCGATACACTTCACCTTTGAAGGTCTAGGTATAGGATTCCCTCTAGCAACCGGGTTTGAAGATTCAACCCGCAGCTTACTCCTTCCAGGGACCACTTTGATCGAATCTGAAGGCAGTTTGCCTTGACCAGGACTCATTGCTTACAAAACCAGCAACCTGCCACAAAAAAAAAACAAAAACTAGTCAAAACCAAAAGAATCTAGAGAGTTATAATAATAGTATTGAAACTCAACTCTCAAGGGAGCTAAAACATCATCTACTTCAGAAACCTTCTATAAGCCAACACTATCTATGAAACCCATGTCACAAAATCTAAACTTTCTACCAAAACCTATGTACCAAAACAAAGAAACCAAAACCCTAGAATCTAATTCAATAAGAGAGAGTTATAATCGTCCTGCTACTACGGAACTCAGCTCTAAAGGGGTTTAAAACGGCAGAGACAAAAGTTAGGCCAACACTAAACCTTTCCACCAAAAACAAGTATAGAATCTATGCACATGGCGAATCAGAGAAGACAAGAAACCATCAAAAGCACCAAAAAACAAGTTAAAACCAAACCCAAACACAAGAACAACCAAAGTTAAACTAGCAACCTGCCACAAAGAGAAAAACGAAACCCCAACCAAAACACTAGTCAAAACCAAGAATCTAGAGAGTTAGAATCGTATTGAAACTCAACTCTCAAGGGAGCTAAAACATCATCTGCTTCAGAAACCTTCTATTAACCAACACTATCTATGAAACCCATGTCACAAAATCTAAACTTTCAACCAAAACCCTAGAATCTAATTCAATAAGAGAGAGCTGCTACGTACCAAACTAAGCTCTAAAGAGGGTCTAACCTTTCCAGACAAAAGTTAGGCCAACACTATTTTATTGAACCCATGTTCACAAAATCTAACCTTTCCACCAAAACGTTATAGAATCTATCCACAGAACGAATCAGAGAAGACACAAAAACCCTAGTTTTGAAAGGCTTGAGTTTTGGTTCTTTCTTCCACATAACGAACAAGGCAATGTAATAACAACAAAGAGGGTCTCACCAAGTCGACGCCTTTCTTCCTTATCTTCACTTCTCAACCTGATTTGGATTCAGAACAAACCCTACAAAACCCTAAACGAAACCCACATTGTCAGTTTACGAGTGACGAGAAGTGCAGATACAGAGGAGTAACAGAATCAGCCAATTTCTCTTTGTTTCAGAAAAAAAAAAAAACTTTAACTTGTGGTTGCTTGCGTTGTACGGAACATTGAAGAGAAAGAAGAAAGTGATTAAACAAAACAAAACAAAGCTCAGAGGAAACCCACTACGAAAAGCAGAGTAAAACGATGGCAAAGATTGAGACTTTATATACAAAAACGGTTCAGATTCGTACCGTGAAACTCAGAAGCGAAGGGAGAGAGTGTTTAACGTTGAAATGAGAAAAGAGAGATTGTAGAGAGAGAGAGAGAGAAAGTGGACTGGTGTGGTGTGGGGAGGTAATGTTAGTGAGAGAGAGAGGGGGAAAGTGGGAAACAAAGAAGACGACAATATTATTATTAAAGAAAGAATAAATTTCATTAGTAGTCCTTAGCTTTCATTTAAATACACAACTACCCCTCGTATTGTATCAAGTATTACTAAAAGTTCATCTTTTACTCGTCGCCAAGTTGTTCAGTAGTTTTTACTTTTGGGCAATTTTGTTACTTTTTGTCTTTAACTGAAGAAAAATGCCCATAAACTTTTGATAATTGCAAATCTATACATTATGTGATACTTAAGGAATTGTTCTCTTATGAAGAATGAGAATCAAGTTTTTTTTTCTATGTCAATAAATTTTCCTACAATTTTAACTGTCTTTCTATGTTTTCCGGGTTATGCTATTATTATCAATCGGAAAACACAGAAACAAACAAAAATTATGGAAACAAATTCTTACATGAACGCATCGAATAAACTTTCTTCGGAGTTATATAAGAGAAATCTATTAAATAGTGTATTACTCTTTTAGTTCAACATATTTTATGGTTTATACTTAATTTACAAATTTTTATATTTTGTCCCATTTATTTTTAAATTTTGACCATTCATCACAGTTTAATTGTCTTTCTATGTTTTGGGTTCAACTATTATTATCAGTCAGAAAATACATAATTCAAACCAAAATTATGGAAATAAATTTTTATATGAGCGCGTCAACTTAATTTTTTCGAAGTTATATAAGACAAAACTATTAAATATGGTATTACTATTTTAGATCAACATATTTGGATTATACTTAATTCACAAATTATCCTATTTATCTCATTTGTTTTTAAATTTTGACGTACGATTTAATTTTCTTTCTATGTTTTCTGGTTCGATTATTATTATCAGTCAAAAATACATAATTCAAACCAAAACTACGGAAGTAAATTTTTACATGAGCCCATCAATTAAACTTTCTTCGGAGTTATATATATGAGAAAAATATTATATATGGTATTACTCTTTTAGTTCAACATATTTTATGATTTATATTTAATTCACAAATTATATTTTATCTCATTTGTTTGTAAATTTTGACCATTTAGTACAGTTTAATTGTCTTTCTATATTTTTGGGTTTGACTATAAATATGAGTCGGAAAATATATAATTCAAACTAAATTACTGAAATAAAATTTTACATGAGTGCGCCAATTGATTTTTCGTAGTTATATAAGAGAAAACTATCAAATATGGTATTACTATTTTAGTTCAACATATTCTATGGCTTGTAAATTTTGACCATTCAGTACAATTTAATTGTCTTTATATGTTTTTGAGCTCAACTATTATTATCAGTCGGAAAATACATTATTCAAACCAAATTACTGAAATAAATTTTTACATGAGCGCGTCAATTAATTTTTGGGTAATTGCGGTGGATAACCAGAGAAATAAAATATATTAGCTGAATGGTTATGCTACTGTGTGAATTTCTAAATCCCAGTATTAACCCTACAACCAGGTATGAATGCAGACCTGACTGTTCTAGTTGTTGACCCTACATGTAAGAGAATAGACCCTACAACAATCTAGTTCACGCGACTGAATATGTATAGAATTGCAATTTTTAAAACTCATTATTTCCAAAGTCTTCGTCTCTCCCATTTTTGTTTTGGTCTATAAAAAACACAGTTTGGATCTTGCATCATCGAATGTATCATGTTCTTACCTGGTTTGAAGACCTAAATTGAAGATGGTGTCCGCTCGGCTTATGGTTAAAAGTTTTGGATTTAGAATTTAGTGTTTATTGTTTAGTTGGGTTTAGGATTTAGGATTTACGGTTTAGTGTTTATGATTTACGGTTAAGAGTTTTGGGTTTAGGGTTTAGAGTTTTGGGTTTAAAGTTTATGGTTTAGTTGGGTTTAGGGTTTCGTATTTTTGGTTTAAATTTTAGTATTTAAAGTTTATGGTTTTGTGTTTCGGATTTTGTTGACGGCGTTTATGATGGTATTTTTTTTTTTTGGATGTCACTTTGACTGGTGATAAGAACAAAGGTGAATTTAAAACTTCATCATAGGTGAAATCAAGCTTTATTTTGTTTTTCAGCTAGTAATAAAAGACTTTTTTTTACTGTTCGCCCCTAAGTAAATTGTGTGTTCAACTCTAAAAATGCTAGTTAATAAAAATTTGTCAATTTATATTTCTTTTAAAAAAGTAAAAAAAAATATTAATTGCTAAATTTTTTTGTAACTTATTAATGTAGTCAATTAAACTCTAAGTTTTAAATTTTAGGATTCGCTCCTTAGAATTTATGGTTTAGAATTTTGCCGATGGTGTTTAGGATTTAGGATGCTGATACTGATGGCGTTTAAGGTTTATAGTTATGCTGATAATATTAACAATGTCAACTTTTTTTTGACAAGTATTTTCTAATTATATTTATTTTCATAAATAAAATATGGTTTTAAATTTTTTTATTGCTATGTGATTGCAAATGTTGACTCGTAAAATAACTCATAAAACAACACAAGTATTTTTTCAAACTCATAAAACAAATAAATTTAGATATGTTTCAAAGAAAAAGAAAAATAAACTATGTATTAAATCTGACACATAGTCTGACAATTGCAGACCTACCTATCCTACACGCTAAGTGACTTTAGGACAAGAGGGTAACTTCGCTTTGTTCCACTTATCCAACTACCTAAATAACTATTTTATTGCATACATTCCTAAATATCTTCTTATTCATGGTTTTCTAGCTAATTAGGCCTTAATTTTTCGTAGTTATATAAAAGAAAACTATCAAATATGGTATTACTATTTTAGTTCAACGTATTATATGGCTTGTAAATTTTGACCATTCAGTACAATTTAATTGTCATTCTATGTTTTTGGGCTCGACTATTATTATCGGTCGGAAAATATAATATTCAAACCAAATTACTGAAATAAATTTTTACATGAACGCGTCAATTAATTTTTTCAGAGTTATATAAGAGAAAGCTATCAAATATGGTATTACTATCTTGGTTCAGCATATTCTATGGCTTGTAAATTTTGACCATCCAGTATAATTTAATTGTCTTTCTATGTTTTTCGGTTCGACTATTATTATCAGTCGGAAAATACATTATTCAAACCAAATTACTGAAATAAATTTTTACATGAACGCCTCAATTAAGCTTTTTGGAGTTATATAATGAGAAAACTATCAAATATGGTATTACTTTTTTAGTTCAACATATTCTATGGCTTGTAGATTTTGACCATTCAGTACAATTTAATTGTCTTTATATGTTTTTGGGTTCGACTATTATTATCAGTCGGAAAATACATTATTCAAACCAAATTACTGAAATAAATATTTACACGAGCGCGTCAATTAAGTTTTTCGGAGTTATATAAGAGAAAACTATCAAATATGGTATTACTATTTTAGTTCAACATATTCTATGGCTTGTAAATTTTGACCATTCAGTACAATTTAATTGTCTTTATATGTTTTTGGGTTCGACTATTATTATCAGTCAGAAAATACATTATTCAAACCAAATTACTGAAATAAATTTTTACATAAGCGCGTCAATTAATTTTTTGTAGTTATATAAGAGAAAACTATCAAATATGGTATTACTATTTTAGTTCAACATATTCTATGGCTTGTAAATTTTGACCATTCAGTACAATTTAATTGTCTTTCTATGTTTCTGGCTCGACTATTATATAAGAGAAAACTATTAAATATGGTAGTACTATATTAATTCAACATATTTTATGGCTTATCCTTGATTCGCGAATTATCCTATTTTATCTCATTTGTTTGTAATTGTGGCATTTTAACTTTTACTCAAAATGGATGAAAAAACAAAAATATCAATATTGTAATTTACATATGAACATTTATGTAACGTGTATAAATATTCTATTAGATAAATACTTCATCCATTGACGTTTTAAAGTATTTTTTTAAATAAGATGACATTTTTAGTTTTTAGTAAAATTAATAAACTTTTAGTGCTAATGGCTCTTTAAATTATTTAGTTTATTTTTTTGTAATTGAAATGGGATTACTTAAATAGTTAATGATGTTTTTGTTTAGAAAAAAATATTTTTTTTTAAAAATATTTTTTTTTCAATCGATGTGCACAACTCTAAAACTCAAATGTAGTTTTTAGTTTTGTTAGTTAAGCCAAATAAATAAAAAGCTGAAGGAGTATCAAAATTGCAAATGGAGTTCATTTAAGAGTGGGTTCACCGACTGGTCCCCTCAATCCTTGACAAAGGCAGACGTAGGTTACTATATTTGGTAACAACGATTGATGAGTAAAATCTGTAGTCACGAAAGCCTGCCTCTATCATCTTTCTTTGTAACAAAACAACTTTAAAATCAAATAGTCTTTCTCATCAGTCATTTTGCTTCACAGAGTATAGGACACACAGAGAGGTAATTTAAGAAGACAAGAATATAATAATATATACGTTGAGTAGAGTGTAGCTTAAAATCATAACAAAGAAGTGGAATCTCACTTTTTGATAGTAACTTGTGATCCAAGGAAAAAATAACTTCGTTGTATCACAGTCAAATGGATGAAATATACTTACACACAAGACGTCAAGACCTATGTACTAATCGTTTATTTTATACCTATCAACTGAACCGTTTCTTGATTTACACTTAGGTGAGGCACTCCTGTGAAAGATTTGATCCAGAGAAGAGAGATCAGATAGTGATCTGTTTGCCCATCAACTGAAACGTCCTGCGTTTTTTTGGTTGATGCTGTTCGTTGTCTTGAGATGAGTCATTGAGTACCGAGGAAGTTTCTTTAGCTGCATAAACAAAATTAGAACCTCATTAACACTCCTTTAAGCACTTTGATTATTAATAAGCTAATCAAAGGCAAGTAGTTAGCAATAGTAAGCCACTAGAGGTATGCAAGAGAAAGAGAGTGAGATGAATTTCATCACCTAGTGGACTTGTATGTGGCTGCAAAGGCTTTCCGCAATCTACAACTTCTTCCATACCATTAGTTCTTAACATGGCAGTATCATGATCATCTACTCTGGAACTTTGATCCTCAGCAACACCAGGTATGAGCAATACGCGAGATGATGAACGACACGCTTCACATATCCAAATGTGAGGGACAGATGGTAAAAACACTCTTGCGCAATAACTGAAACAGAACAGCCATGCAACATTTAGAAGATGAAACGTCTTAGACCAAAGATCAGAAGATTGATTTGTTGGTTATAGAGTATCATTACTTACGTATGCTCGCGAGTATCTCTGCACTTGAAACATACCATCATCAAACCCACAACGCCCACACTTCCACATATCTCACACGTCTCCTCCTATGCATAGCAACACAGTCATATATATTTAGCAAATTCATCGTTTGAAAGCAAAAAAAAAAAAAGCAGTGCAAGATTCAAAAAGAATTGCATCGAAGCAGAGTAAATAAGAACGCACGACTCTCAAAATCAACAACCCTAACGAGTAAGGGCCTAAAGATTCTAATTCTCAGGTGTGGACTTACTCTGGATTCTTGCATCCCTTTCTTTGAGGAAAGAGACGAACTTATGGGTTGATCTTCGTTTACGTCTCTCCTTTTCATTTGTTGTTCTTGATCCAAAGGTCTTCACTGGCGTCGCCTGTAACGTTGTGCCGATAGTGGCAGATGTGGTTTCTATAGAGAAACAGAATATACAGAAGATAGAAACAGAGCGCTAAATCTTGACTTGATCATATAACAACCATGTTAAAAAAATTAAAAAATGATTCTTCTAAATCTTTAAATTCGTTACCTCCTGAATCGTCAATTGCGTATTTTTAAACTTGTTTAGTTATTAACTAATCTAAATTTTACGTTTTTTCAGAATTATATAAAGTTAAAATAAAGAGAATTATCTAAATTTTCACATTTTCAGAACCAATGTTAAGCGTCTGGTAGATATTGTCATTATTACACATTATTGACTCATTAAGTTGCATCTTATAATTTGTCTTTACGCATAATATTTCTTTTTGTAACAAAGTAGCAAGTAAAAGACATTTTTAAGAGTATCTCACTTCTCTAGTAAGATTACTTGCGAGCCAAGAAACAAACTTTTATTTATTTATTTTTTTAAAGAAACCATAAAATTCAGATATTTTTTTGTAACAAAGTAGCAAGTAAAATATATTTTTAAGAGTGTCTCACTTCTCTAGTTAGATTACTTGCGACCCAAGAAACAACTTTTATTCAAAAAAAAAAAGAAACCATAAAATCCAGAAGTCTCTGACAACAACCACTCAGCTCAGCTACACATCTCTCTCTAACAAAAGCATTTACTTTGCAGATTCTGAATCAGAGGGCGTGTTTGAGTCTGGTTGTTGATTACTCTCTGAGTCTTTTTCTTTTTGGTTTAATCGCTGAGTCTTCATTACCAGAGTGCTCGCTTCCAGTGCTCTTCCAGTGTTATACGCACGATTAAGACGAATTGAGTTACCAGTGTCATTAGGACCTTTAGCAAAGCCACGCTTAATGAAGAGTACACGAATTGAGGTACGGCACTTTTCACATATCCACTTGTCAGGTACAGTTTTAAAAATCTCCTTTCCGCAATAACTGAAACATTACAACAAATAAAATCAAAAATTTTGTTAATGATTCAAGTTAGAGGAGGAGGAGGAATCATGAATCCTAATACGTACATATGCATTCCTGCGACTTTGCAGTTGAAGCAAGTCAGCATCCAATCTTCATTTGCATTACTTCCGCACCTGTTACAGGGCTCCTTCTCCTACAAACAATAACAAGACTAATCAATAAACTCATTTTCTTTATATCAATGTGTACCAATAACGCTTCTTTACCTCATAGTTGGTAACGCTTTCCTCTCTAGAAGAAGAAGAAGACGAACCGCTTCTTTTGTACTCCTTTACTTTTCTTTTGTACACCATTAGTATCGATCAAAGAAAGAATAGTTTCAGTTTAAGAAGAAGATGATCGTTTTCTTGGTATGCAAGAAACAGCTTTTGTTTTCTTGTCTCTCTCTGAAGAGCCTTTGATGTATTTATATAGGGAAGAGAAGTTTAAATATACGTTGGCACAATCTAATCAATAGTTTTGACTATATTCATATAATTTAATTGTACTTCTAGTCAATAATTTTGACTATTCACACTTTTTTTTCCGATTCGGATTAAACAATTATTATCAATCGGAAAACACAAGTTCAAACAGAAATCACAGAAACAAATTTAAGAGCATCGATTAAAATTTCTTCTAACTTTAATTGTACTTCTAGTCAATAATTTTGACTATTTACACATTTTCTCGATTTGGATTAAACAATTATTATCAATCGGAAAACACAGTCAAACATAAATTACATAAACACATTTAAGCGCATCGATTAAAATTTCTTCTTATACAACTTTAATTGTACTTCTAGTCAATAATTTTGATTATTCACACATTTTTGGGATTCAAATAAACTATTATTATCAATCGTGAACACACAAATTCAAACATAAATTACATAAACAAATTTAATCGCATTGATTAAACTTTCTTTTTATACAAAATCTGTATAAGAAAATGTATTAAATATGATACTATTCTCTTAGTTCAACATATTTTATGGCTTATACTTAATTCACATAGTATCTAATTTTGTATTTTTTTTGTTTTTTTTGGCAATTAACTTCTAATCCTGAATAAGGTGAAAATTTTCAAATCTAATAATATAGTAATTTTACATCATGTAATTTGTATATAAAATTTTGGTTACATAAATATATGTAAAAATTTCAGTATAAAAGATGAATAGTTTCTCAAATATATTTCATATGTCATATCTCTTTTATGATGTAATATGTTGCAAATCACTATCAATAAAATAAAATGTTAAAAAGATGTAAAATCTTAAATGAAGTTCTTTTAATATTGGGTGTACCAATATATATGTTACTATATTTGGTATTGGATTAGTAGTCTTTCTCATCACAGAGTGTAGTAGCAAGGAGACATAGGTAATTAAAGAAGACGAGATATACATTGAGTGTGGCTCAAAAAGATGATAAAAAAAGTTCAATCTCACTTTTTGAGAATAACTTTTGATCCACGGAAAAGAAAATTTTGTATTACAATCAAATGGTATATACACGACACCTTTGTTCTAGTCGTTTCTTCTGTATTTCTTTAAAAATCAAATTTTGAAGATTTAACAAGACCATATCAGTTAGTTCTCGAAAGATTAATTTTGGAAACAATTGACAAGGGGGAATTGTGTGTTTTAATCTTATTTAGTTATAAATTTATCTAACTTTTTTCAGAGTTATCCATAAGTTAATATAAATTAGAGAAAATTCCTTAAAAATACACAGACTAATTTTCATTTGCTAATAAAATACACTAACTATTTTGGATCCCCGTTTAATACACGAACTAATTTTTATTGCTTATTAAATACACAAACTTTTGAAATTCGCAGATTTTACACATCGTTTTAAACGGCTAACTATATTTTACGAAAGTATTGACGACGTTAGCTAGTGTTTAATTAAACACGTGTTTAAATTATAAAAAGAAAATTCCTTTAAAATACATGAACTAATTATTATTTGCTAATAAAATACATGAACAATTTTGGATTCCCGTTTAATACCCAAACTAATTTTTGTTTTTCATTAAATATACAAACCTTTGAAATTTGTATATTTTACACATCGATGTAGATGGTGTCGACTATGTTTAACAGAAAATGACGTTAGTTTTAATTAAACATGTCATTAAACTGTGAAAAGCACACTCATCCTCAACCAAAACCTCTCAAATTTATTGAGCCCTAATTCAAGTTAGTTTCAATTCGAGTTTGGCAATTGGCACCCTAATATGTTCCAACCTCTTTTATTCTCCAAACTATGTTTTTTTTTGTTATTCTTCGCTTTGATTTCCCTTTATATCTCTTCGAATTGGAGTCGATTCCCCTTTAAACACTAACACGAAAATTTCATATTTTCAGAATCAGTATTAATCGTCTGGGAGATATATTGTCAATAGTCACTAAATCTTGAAATTGTATCTCTAAACTGTCTTGAAATCATGTACCGTTTTTTTTGGGTAACGAAGTAGCAAGCAAAGGAGAATGTATAAGAGTACCGAAGCAAATGACCATCAAAAAAGTTTAATCTCACACTTCTCTAGTAAGATCACTTGCGACCCAAACAACAAGCATATTTAAAAACAAAAAGAAACACTAAATCAAGATCTCTCTCACAACCCGCTAAGCTCAGATTGACAACTAATCTCACTTATCAAGTAAGACCACTTGCGAACCAATAAACAAACTTACAAAAAAAAAAAAAAAGAGACCCCTATATCCAAATGTCTCTGACAACCACTCAGCTCAGCTACTTTTCAGATTAAGAATCAGATTGTTGATTACTCTCTGAGGCTTCGTCATGGTTAATGAAGATTACGCCACGTGAGGTGCGGCACTCTTCACATAGCCACACGTCAGGTACAGCTTTAAAAAGCACCTTTGCGCAATAACTGAAACATTACAACAAATAAATCAAGATCCATGTTAATGGTTAAGTGGAGGAGGAGGATGAATCATGAATCCTAATATGTACATATGCTCTCGTGTGACTCTGCATTTGAAGCAAGTCATAATAAAATCGTCATTTGCATTGTTTCCACATATTTGACAAGGCTTCTTCTCCTACAAACAATAACAAGACTAATCAAGAAACGCATTTTCTAATTCATCAATGTGTACTAATAACTCGGTTTAATAGCTTCTTTACCTTATAGTTGGAAACGCTTTCCTCTGTAGTAGAAGAAGAAGACGAACCACTTTTGTTGTACTCCATTAGTATCGATCAAAGAAAGAATAGGTTTCGGTTTAAGAGGAAAGAGGGAAGAAAATGATCGTTTTTTAGAACGCAAGAACCAGCTTTTGTTTTCTTATTTCTCTTTGAAGAGCCTTCCTTTGTTGTATATATATAGGGAAGCAAAGTTCAAATACTTCAGCACAATCTAGTCAATATTTTGACTATATTCACACAATTAATTATGACCTTTTCACAAATTTTTCCGATTTGAGTTAAACTATTATTATCAATCGGAAAATACAGTCAAACTGAAATCACAGAAACAAATTTGTGCGCATCGATTGAACTTTATTCGTATACAAGAAGTTGTATAAGAGAAATGTATTAAATATGATACTATTCTCTTAGTTCAACATATGTTATGGCTTATAATTTATTCACAATTATCCCATTTTGTCTCCTACTTGTTTGTATTAATTTACATTATGTAATTTGTATAGAAAATTTTGGCTACATAAATATGTAATATTTTCGTATCAAAAGTCGATTAGTTTTTTTTTTTAAATTTTTTTTCAAGTTTCAAAAAACTATTAGTTTCTCAATTATATTTTCATATGTTGTATCTCTTCTATGATGTAATATGTTTAAAATCACTATCAATAAAATAAAATGCTAAGAATATATAAAATTTAAAATGGAATTCTTTTATTATTGGTCCACCAATATATATGTTTATATATCTGATACTGGTTCTTTTGTTACGGTTTTATTTTCCAAATCACCTCAAATTTGGATAATATAATATTTTTTTGAAGTAAATAAAAGAAGTCGATATATTTTTAACATGGACATAGATACTAAAATGTTGTAACCAAAATAGTAGAATTGAGTTCTTATCTTTAATTTTAATTTTACCTTGTCAACTAGTCGTTATTTCAAGTCTTCACATCTGCTTTCTTAAGTTGTTATCCCATATTTTATTCTTATATTTTGCTCAAAAAATGCCCATTTTTTTCTTATGTTTTTTATGTAAAAGTATGCAAAAGTATTGAAATAATTTAGATTATCTTTTAGACTTTTTGTAATATATAAATTATTGGAAACATTCCTTATTTTCATTTTAAATAGTTATAAATTTTAATAATCAATATTTAATAAATAATAAATATCTCATTTTGCCCTATTTGTTTGTAATTTTGGCATTTTAACTTCTAGAAATATTGTAATTTACATTATGTAATTTTTATATAAATTGTTTGCATATGTAAAAATTCAAGTGTAAAAAGTGAATAGTTTCTCAATTATATTTCATATGTCATATCCAATATGTGGTCATGTAATATGTTTCAAATCACTATCAATAAAATAATGTGTTAAAAATATATGACATTTGAAAAATGAGTTCTTTCAATATTGGATCTACCAGTTTACATTACTACATCTGATATTGGTTGTTCTATTTGGATTTAAATCATCTAAGTTTGGATAATATAATGGCCTTATGATGTTGAAAAACGAAGTGAGTATTTTGTCGTCAAAGAAACTCTATCATCTTTCTTTTAAATAAAACAACTTTAAATTAGTAGTCTTTCTCTTCAAGATCATTGGTTCACATATTATAGTAGCAAGGAGATACATAGGTAATAAAAAAAGACAGAATATAAGTTGAGTGTGGCTCAAAATGATGATCCAAGAAATGCAATCTCACTTTTTGAGAGTAATTTGTTATCCAAGGAAAAAAGAATTGCATCACAATCTAATGGATATACACAAGACCTCTGTTCTAATCGTTTCTTCTGCAATTCTTCAAAAATCAAAATTTGAAGATTTAACAAGACCGTATTAGTTAGTTCTTGAAATATCAATTTTTGAAGATTTAACAAGACTTCAATCTTGGACACAATTGACAAGACGGAATTGCGTATATTAATCTTGTTTAGTTATAAATTTATCAAACTTTTTCAGAGTGATCCATTAATATAAGTTATCGAAAATTTCACATTTTCATAATCAGTGTTAAATTAATACTATAAGTTATCTAAAATTTCACATTTTTCAGAATCAGTCTTAAGCGTTTGGTAGATATTGTCATTAGGCATTTACTCATGAAATTGTATCTATAAAACTGTCGTTGAAGCATATACTATTTTTGTAACAAAGTAGCTAGTAAAGGAGAATGTACAAGAGTTCTGAAGCAAATGACCACCAAAGAAGTCTAATCTCACTTATCTACTAAAGTCTAACTTGCGACCCAAGAACCTCACGTTTTAAGAAACAAACCCTGAATCTATATGTCTAGCTTCGCACATCTCTCTGATAACAGAAGAAGAAACGGAGAATGTTCAAGAATACTGACGCAAATGAAATAACCATCAAAGAAGTCTAATGTAAAATCACTTGCGACCCAAGAAACAATCCTTTTTAAAAAAAGAAACCCTAAAATCCAGATGTCTCTAACAACCACTAAGCTCTGAGAAAATCATTTACTTTGAAGATTCCGAATCAGAGGGAGCGTTGGAGTCTGCTTGTTTCTTCTCAGGAGATGTGTTGATGGACGCTGCAGAAGAAGCTGTGACAAATCAAAAGACACATCAGTTTCTTGATTTCATACTCAGAGAAACTAAACCATATACACTTAATAAGCTAATGAGATTGGTCTCGTTACCTTCAGGACTTGTAGTATGTGCCTCTGATTCTGAAGGTTGATTAGTCGCTGAGGTTTCATTACCACTGTTCTGAGCATCCACACGACTACTGCTTGATGAAACAGAATCATTAGGAAGTACTGTCTCATTAGAATCTTCAGGCTTAACTTCGACTACGCCAGGTAAGGTACGGCACACTTCACATAGCCACCACATGTGCGGCTTATAACACTTCCTTACATCATCGTCATCCTCGTTACTTCCGCATATCTTACAAGGCTTCGTATTATTCTTCTACAGGTTAGCAAAAATAAGAACAAGAGTAATCAAGAAACGGTCTCAAGAATCATGATGATCGAAACGTATGTAAGTAGTGCGAAGATGCTTAGCTTCTTTACCTTATAGTTGGTAACGCTTTTATCGGTAGAAGAAGACGAAGAAGGAGGTAGCGGTGTTTCTGATCCAGTCTCGGACCCGCTTCCGTTGTCCTCCATCAGTATCGATCGTTTTCTTGGTGCGCAAGAAACAACTTTTGTTTTCTTCTTTCTCTCTGAAGAGCGAAGACGAACCTCTTGTGACTTCTCTCGGAACCTAAACTTGAATCTTTGATGTGTTTATATAGGGAAGCGAAGTTCAAATACGTTGGCACAGTCTAGTTGTTGTATTGAAAAATACGTTTCATCAACTGTGTTAAAATATCTGTTGAATAAAGTTTTTTACTTAACATTAAAGTTAACAGCCTAGTCTAAAAGACCAAAGACATATTAATTTATTTAAATTATAACATGTGCGTATACGTTTCTGCGTTTTGTTATTATGTTAGGCCAGCTCCAATGGGACTGCAAAACACTATTTTAGTGTGACTTTTGCACCAAATCATCTCCAATGGGACTGTAAAAATCACACCATTTTAGTGCAACACTAAAATTTGACACCAAATTTGGTGTGACACTATTCACCACACTAAAACACTATTCATTTCACTAAAATACTATTCACTTATTTTATTACTAAAACATACAATTAAATAAATGATAAATAAAAAACTTAATATATAAAATATTATAAAATAGTTTTAGTGTGAAGTTTAGTGTTATGGTTGGAGAAGACATTGGTTTTAGTGTTGAAATTACACTAAAATAGTGTGGTTTTAACACTAAAATAGTGTTTGTGGTTGGAGATGCCCTAAGGCCATCTCCAAAGGAACTGCAAAACACTATTTTAGTGTAATTTTTGCACCAAATCATCTCCAATAAACTGCAAAAATCACACTATTTTAGTGCAACACTAAAATTTGACACCAAATTTGGTGTGATACTATTCACCATACTAAAACACTATTCATCCCACTAAAACACTATTCACTTATTTTATTACTAAAACATACAATTAAATAAATGATAAATAAAAAACTTAATACATATAATATTATAAAATAGTTTTAGTGTGAAGTTTAGTGTTATGGTTGGAGAAGACTTTTGTTTTAGTGTTAAAATTACACTAAAATAGTGTGGTTTTGACACTAAAATAGTGTTAGTGGTTGGAGATGCTCTAAGCACGTTGCTATGGTCACTTCATCGTTAACAATTGAACATGATCATCAGTCGAAGAACAAAGTGAAAGTTATGAAGACATCAAGCTGTGAGAAAGCTCCTGAATGCCTCAAGGGAAGTTCAAGGTATCAAAGCGTCTGAGAAGAGGTTCATGGACCGAGGAAGGAGTTTTAAGTGTCAATAAGACTCTAAGAGAGACAGAGGGTTCCAGCTTCCAACACATGCGCGCAAATGAAAAAGCACATGAGAGCTCATCCGTCTGTCGGTAAGAAGCTCAAGGGCAACAAGGGGATTTCTCAATCTTTTGCTTGTCCTCTTTGTCTGTCGTGTACCACATATGGGGGTATCAGAGACTTGAGAGTTCAGATTAGCTTGCCATGCGTTCTCTTGAAATAGAAACAGAAGATTAGTAGAAGTATGTTTGGTGATAACAAACCTTGCATCACTGGTCCCAATCTAGTAAAACAAAAGAAGAACCAGTAGATAAAATATCATTTATATATAAGTTTTTAAACTACGATTAAGTCTACCAGAAACCATCACGTGGCAAGAGCACAAGCAAGAGCTGAAATCTTCTTACAACAAGCACATAAAGACTCAGAACACACAGGACAGAGATTACCCCTAAGCTAGACCAATGTCCTTACGACAATAAGTGCACCAACAAAAACCAGGAAACATTAACATCCTTAGAGCATCAAGAAAGAACAGAACCCACTCGAAGCGATCAAGACAAGGCAGGCGAGCAGTTTGCTCGAGTTCTTGAGAGCAAAGGCACTGCTTTCTGTAGTGTAGTCAGGGTTGACCCCTGTCCCAGTGGCTCCTGTGCTGTTGTTTCCAAAAACTCCATTGGTTGAGGTTCCTGAGTAAGGACTGTTGCCACCAGGAAGTGTGGTGCTGGTTGAGTTGCCTTTTGGATTGGTTGTACCAGTAGTGCTGCCTCCAGAGCCGCTGGTGAAAAAGGCAACAAGTTACATTGAAGTGAATATCAGACAAGGAAGCTGGTTCAATGACTTTAAGGTAAATATGTATTAGTCTCTAATAACTGAGGGGTTCATAACAGTCAAGAACACTGATCATGCGTTCAAACTGTAATCCAATAAAGCATTTGAAAAGTTTCATTAAAGAACTAAAGAAATTGAGTACTTTTAGGCTCATGTAAAAAGAGTCATATAAAAAGAAGTTGTAATGGACCGTTCACATTAAAGTCAAAATGCTATTATTTATTTTATTCTGTTTAAGTAAATATTAATTATGATGATTCCTATTCTTAATAGATTTTGAATGATGCTACTATCCCTTTCACATCAAAAGAAAGAAAGAAAAAAATAAAAAAAGTTGCAAAATTGGGACCCAAATCAAGCTTTAATCCACCTTTTCTCTTTACCACTAATATAATAGAAAAAAGTTGCTTAAATTCATGGTTTTGGTCCCATAAAATGTTTCTTTCAAATTCTAGATATAGCCATTTGAATCAGAAACATACCTTGCACTAGTAGGGAAGGTACATCCTGAATAACCTGTGAAAAAAGGTTCAACAACACACATAAAACGTTAATACATTGATAATTATCCACAAAACTGTAACTAGGAACTAGTCTTCATCACACATTTGGCATATTCACACTGTAACAAAAACACAAAGCCTTCAACTTTCTGTAACCATAAACCAATCAAATGTGCATTGTATAACAAGAAGATGAATGAAACCAAAGAGCAGTAAAAAAAATGATGATGGTGCTTGAGACTAACTTGGATCAGAGTTAGTTGGAGTGGCAGTGCCACTGAAATCACAAGTGCCTGAAGCTTGACGCTTCTTTTGGAAGAAGCTGTTGACCGCATAGTTGCAGTGAGACCTAACATTGTCAGGGTTAAAGCAAGGTGCTTTTGGGTGAGTGGGGTTACAGTCTGCTCCATTTCCACAAGCATAGTCTATGGTCTTCTGTAACACATCATCACTCAGACCTGTCTTGCACACACACCATGCGGCACCTACATAGACCCAAAAAAAAAGAGAGAGGTAACACTTAGTGACTGATTCAAAATGCCATGAGACTCCATATTCAAGTAGCTTCTGTTCCTGAGTGTTCTACCAGATAAGAACAAAAGAAAACAAATCTTGATTTTTACCTTTAAATTATTCACACCAAAAAAAAAAGAACCCATTTTGAGACAGCCAGATGCTAAGAGAAATAAATGTGAAATACTTATAACAATAAATATAAAAATGGTAACTTTTAATCTAGTAGAAAACTCATGAACAGTAAAACCCTTGACTGTTACAAGAACCCTTTTTCAGACCAGACCCAAAAGGGTTGAGACTAGGACAGTGAGAAAAAGACAAGACTAATGCTAAGAATCTGAAGGAAGAGTGGAAAGATCTTACTAGAATGGCCAGCCATGGCTAGTAGGAGAAGTGAGAGAACCAGAGCAGCCATGGATGCGTTCAGAGAAAATGTCACAGTGTGAAGATAGAGATAGAGAGATCTCTAGAGCAAAGGAGAAGAGAAAGTGGAGAAAACACAAGAGAGAGAGTGTTGGCTACTTCTTTTGTGTAGAGAGTGATGTGGTGTGTACCCTCTTTGTCTCTTCTCAAAACCCTTTTGAGTTTTTGAGTGCTTTTTTGCATCATTAAAGAACTTAGCTCGTGTAGACTTTTTTTTTGGTACGTATGTTTTGAGATTTAAATTAAAGAGACATTCTATTATTTACTGGTAAAAAAATAAATAAAAAAACAGTCCATGTTTATTATTTAATGAAAAAGCCAAATTTTGTGTGGCGTTCCACACAAATGTCAAAATAAAAAATGCTGTATCACAAAATTTCATGTAAAAATTCAAACTCAAAAACACTATTACACAGTCCATCTATATTTTAATATATTGACAATATTAGTTAACTATTTGCAATAAATGTTCAAAATTCAAACTCAAAAGCACTATTCTCACCAACCTAAATGGCTACCAATTAAAAAGGAATAATTTATTATTGGTCCATCACATGTTAATTGTAAAATATCTATACAAAAAAAAAACTTTACCAATCCAAACGCCGTCGTTTTAATGAACCCGTATTTTTGCGGGTCGGTGTACGAGTCCTATGAAGTGACGCCGTCGTTTTAATGAAACCGTATTCTAGCGGGTCAATGAACGGGGTCCTATTGAAGTGACGCCATCGTTTTAATGAACCCGTATTTTAGCGGGTCGGTGTTACGGGTCCTAGTACAACTGTTCATTAAGTATTGAAGTGACGTCGTTTAAGCGAAAGCGATCGATCGCCTTCTTCCCCGGAGAGTTAAACCAGAAGGCGAATAAGAAGAAGAAGAAGAAGAAGCCTAAACGACGCAGACGACAGCGTTTAATCATGTTGGTCCAGCTTCCTCGCTTGACAAGCTCTCTAAGAGACCCCTTCGACATCGATCAAGCCTACCTTCGCCGCAAAACCATACTCCAAACTCTCAACAAGCCTCGCAGGTCAGCTTCTCCTCCCCGAGTTCCTGAGATTTCGCCTTGATTTGAAATTCACTCGTTTATTAGGGTTTCACTGGATTCTCTAGGATCATTGTGATGACGAGTATTTGAATTGTCTTATTGTAAATACTTTAATTGAATTGGATCGTGTTGTGTTTGCTAATTCAGCTCTGGGAGTCGCCTCGATGAATCTGACCTTGCTAGGAGGATAGTTCATCAATGGGAAGGAGGTGATTTTCTGATTTAATTTATATATATATACATATATATATATATATATATATATATATATATTTAATTATCTTTATAAGAGCATGATTAACGAGGGTTCTTAGGTTTAAGAGCAGGTTCTTAGTTTTTTTAGATGGTTTCTTATATTCCGATAAGAACCCCATTGATTATGCTCTAAGTGGATTAGACTATGAGGTGGTGCTTTGTGTGTATGTTGATTTGAATTGGTGTAAACAGCTTCTCCAGAAGTGCGGCAAGCGTACAAGCAGTTTATTGGAGCTGTAGTGGAGTTGATAGATCGGGAAGTTCAATCAGAGGAGTTTCGTGAGGTTGCTTTTACAGCGTATCGTCTGTTTGGGAAGCCAGTGGAGGAGGAGGAGGACAGTGGTTTTAGTGATAAGAGCGTTGCTGAAAAGAAGTAAGTACTCCTGGAAGATTGATTTATGAAAAAGGCCAAAGCTTTGTACTTTTTCTTGGGTGTTTAACGTTGGTTTGTTTTTGTTTTTATTTAACAGGTTAGAGTTGCAAAATGTTGTTGGTCATGCTGTCTCGGATGCTAATGTAAAGAACGTGGCCTCCTTTGCTCTGGCACTCTACTCGATACAGCCTGCTCATCAGTCTGAGGTATATGCGGATGTGGTTGATGATGGTGCTGAATTTGGTGCGGACCTTGTTTTCAATCTACCAAGTCGTTTTCTGGTGGAAGAATCACTTGGCGAAAGAGGGTTTGAGAATGAAGAGAGCAATAGCGCTCATGCATCATTTTCTGAAGGTTGGAGTGATGTCAGTGACATGACAAAGAATCAGAATGCAGGAAAATTTGATTTAAGTTGGCTTAGAGACGCATGCGGACAGATGGTTAGAGAAAGCAATTCACAACTTTCCCGTGATGAGCTGGCAATGGCTATATGTAGGTTTCTGGATTCGGATAAGCCTGGTGAGGAGGTATGTGTGTTGTGGTGAAATATTTTGGAGTTACTATGCCTCATCCTGCAGCATATACTCAAAGTGGAAGTAAAAGGGGTTTTAACCTTTTTTTCTCTGCAGATAGCTGGAGATTTGTTGGATCTTGTTGGGGATGGCGCATTTGAGACTGTTCAAGACCTTATTATGGTAAGCCTGGCGTGTATATTTCTCTTTTATCTGAACTTGTGATTGGACATTTTTTGCCTTATTAGCTTTAGATTCTACTGTATAAAATGCATGTCTCGAGAGTTGCTGTTACGTTTGAGTGGTAATCTTTATCTTGTAGCTCTTAGTTAAAGCTACGTACTAGCTTAGTCTATGTTACTGCAAGCCGGCTTTAATGGTGTTTAACTGAATCACGTTCTAATATTATTACTGAATGTTCTCGCTTGATATAAAGTCATTTCGTGGATATGTGTGGGTTTGTGCGTAGGTATAGTAAAAGACTAAGAGGGTTGTTACTCCGATATATAGTGAAGTTATTCTCTGCTTTCTAGTTTCTAAGAAATCTGAATGGTGTCTGACTTGTTGATTCCCTTTTCAGCATCGGAAGGAGATTGTTGATGCTATCCATCATGGTCAGATGGTTCTCAAGTCTGACAAAACAGCTTCAAACACCCAAACCCGGATGCCTACATATGGCACACAGGTAGTGCCATTTGAGCGAGGCCTTCCATATAATGCTGTGCCAATTTTTTTTATAGCCACAGTAACCCGCAGCCACCTTTCAGGTTACTGTTCAAACAGAGTCCGCAAAGCAAATTGAGAAACTTCGGCGTAAGGAGGAAAAGAAAAACAAACGCAGTGCCGAGCTTGGTTTAGAGAGTGAAATATCGGAGGCCAATTTTTCTTATTTACTAGAGGCAAGTGAAAAGAATAGTGGGTTTGATGATCTGATCGGGTCTGGAGAAGCCAATTCTCTTGCATTTGCTCTTCCCCAAGGTACTGTAAGGAAGCACTTAAAAGGATATGAGGAAGTCTTTATCCCGCCTACCCCTACCGCACAATTGAAACCAGGCGAGAAACTGGTACGTCTCATCCATATCTAGAAGATAGATGACAGTTCTTGCATGTAGAAAGTTAAATCCAAGTGTTCTTCAAACATATTAATAAATTTTCTAGTTTAGATCCTATTGTAGCCTTTTCTGTGAGATTGCGTGCATTCTAACTTTAAATTCTTGCATGTTGCCAGATTGAGATAAAGGAGTTGGATGACGTCGCTCAAGCTGCTTTTCATGGGTACAAAACTTTGAACCGTATTCAGTCTCGAATATTTCAGACAGTTTACAACACCAATGAGAATATATTGGTGAGTCATATGTAAATTTTGTGTCCGCACCGAGCGACAATGCGAGTTACCTTCTCAAGCATAAGTATATTATGTCCTTGCAGGTGTGTGCTCCAACAGGAGCTGGAAAAACAAATATTGCTATGATCTCTGTTTTACATGAGGTAAGTACTTTTTTACTTGGTTTAATATTTTTGTTTCCCAACCTGATTTTATCACAGACATGTTGAAAACATTTTGAGATTTTATTTACGAAGAGCGTGAATAGATTTTTTTTTTTAAATGTATGTATGTTGTGCTGTAAAAGAAGTTGATATATTGTAATCATGCTAAAATGTTTCATATTTTACTCATATATTATCTAATTGTCTCGCAGATTAAACAACACTTCAGGGATGGCTACTTGCACAAAAACGAGTTTAAGATTGTTTATGTAGCTCCTATGAAGGTAGAATCATGTTAATATAATCTTGTGGATAAGTTTTATCGTCAGAATTTTTATTTACTTTTTGTTCTTTATAGGCGTTAGCGGCAGAGGTCACATCAGCTTTTAGCCGTCGTCTTGGTCCATTAAATATGGTTGTGAAGGAGCTTACAGGGGATATGCAACTCACCAAGAGCGAACTTGAAGAAACTCAGGTTTTATATAAGCTTACAAGATATACTTAAGTTTCTTGCGGAGGCATGCATGAACTGATATATACCTGATTTATTGATTGTGAATTAGATGATAGTGACAACACCAGAAAAATGGGATGTCATTACTCGCAAAAGCAGCGACATGTCATTGTCAATGCTAGTAAAACTCTTGATCATCGATGAAGTGCACCTTCTGAATGATGATAGAGGTGCAGTGATAGAGGCATTAGTTGCTCGGACCCTCCGTCAGGTAACGTCTTGTTTTGATCATATTTTGTTCGTTGTTGAGTTAAATGCTAGAAATAATCTTTCCGTGAATATTGGTTTTGTTAAAGCAATTCTTGAAGTTATACTCTCCTCTATTTGGGCATCACTGTAAAATCTGGTTGACTTTTGTTCTGTACCAGGTAGAGTCGACGCAGACAATGATAAGAATTGTAGGCCTGTCAGCCACTTTACCTAGCTACCTACAGGTCTGTTCCAACAATATATATATATATCTGTCACGATGTTTTTATGCACTACACTGTGTTACTTCATATTTCCTCGTTAGTCTCGGGAAATTAAAGTCGCTCAATTTTTATATTTTATTTTTGAACCTTTTTTGTTGGGTGGATTTCAGGTTGCTCAGTTTTTACGAGTGAACCCAGACATTGGCCTTTTCTATTTTGATTCGAGCTATCGCCCAGTTCCCTTAGCTCAGCAGTATATAGGCATCACCGAGCATAACTTTGCTGCTAAAAATGCATTGTTAAATGAGATATGCTACAAAAAGGTCTATACATCTTGAATAAAGCCTTGTCCATTTTTATGTTAATATGGACAGTCACTTATCTACATGGTAATGCTTTCATGTTAGGTTGCTGATTCAATTAGACAAGGTCATCAAGCAATGATTTTTGTTCATTCCCGAAAAGACACTTCAAAAACAGCTGAGAAATTGGTATATGATATTTTACATATTTATATACTGCTTCTCTTTACCCGTTCTCTTCCAAAATTCATGCATATCTTTTTTTCCTGAAATCTTAAATGTTATGTACACCTGAAAACACGTGAGGATGATTTCGCTGCAAAGTATGATTTCTCAATGGATTTCAAAATCCAGATCTAGACGTACATAACTTCAGTATTTTTGACGTAGATTGATCTTGCTCGGGAAAATGAAACGCTCGATTTGTTCACGAATGAGACTCATCCTCAATTTCACATAAGAAAGGTAAATAAGTGCATTATGCATCATCTTTTTGAAATTCATTGTTGCTACTAATTTTTTAGGTTTGTTCTTACTGAATCTCAGAAAGATGTCATCAAGTCCAGAAATAAGGATCTTGTCAAATTTTTTGAAGCTGGTTTCGGTATTCATCATGCTGGGATGTTACGATCTGATAGAACACTTACGGAGAGGCTGTTTTCCGATGGACTCTTGAAGGTACGAGATATTTTTGTCTGCTTGCTCTTTATTGCATAGATACTTATTTTCTTCCAACATGTTTTGGGCATTCAGGTGCTTGTTTGCACTGCAACTCTTGCTTGGGGTGTAAATTTGCCTGCACACACAGTCGTAATTAAGGTATGCTTATGTGTAGACAAATTGATTATGTATATTTTAGTTGTATGGCTGGTTTTTGTATAGTCAAACTTACTCTTAATCTATGCCAAGAGAAGTTTCTCTTATTGTTGGAGATCAACAAGTGGTTCTACAAATTTATATAATCTTTCATTATAGCTATAATCTGTCCTTATAGCTCAATATGTTTGGTTAATTTCCAGGGAACACAATTGTATGATGCCAAGGCTGGTGGGTGGAAAGACTTGGGAATGCTTGATGTCATGCAGGTAAAGGAAAAATTCTTCTTTGGAAAAGGGCATGACAATGCAATATTTATTAATGTGTCATACTATTATATGTATTAGATCTTTGGAAGAGCTGGGAGACCGCAGTTTGACAAGAGTGGTGAGGGAATTATTATCACATCCCATGACAAGCTGGCTTACTATCTTCGGCTGCTGACGAGTCAGCTTCCCATAGAAAGTCAGGTATTGGGCACAAACCTAAAGAACTTTGGTCTGTCATCCTAATACATAAACTTCCCGAAAGTTCCATTTGTAGTTTGATCTGTCAATTCTTTTGGCCATACAACGAGTTCCAATGTTATTCTTATTTGCAGTTCATAAGCTCCTTGAAAGACAATTTAAACGCAGAAGTGGTTTTGGGAACTGTGACTAATGTTAAGGAAGCTTGTGCTTGGCTTGGATATACATATTTGTCAATTCGGATGAAGTTAAATCCTTTGGCCTATGGCATTGGATGGGACGAGGTACGTTATTCTTTGCATGGGTAGTCTCCATAGCTATCTGCATTCCGGCTGATGAAGATCTTTGTTCTTTTCTCCACTTTTTCAGAGAGATATTGGTTCTTCACATGTTTTCTAAAATTTTGTGCTGAATTTGTAAGCTCTAAAAGTTTACATGGAGATCTTTATCCTGGAGATTGTTTGTGTTCATAGTGTGTTTTCGTACCATTTTGTACTTAAAATATTCCTTGTGTTTGTGCTACAATTAAATATGTGCTTAAAACCATTCTGATCGTGCTACTCGTCACAGATAATTGCCGATCCTTCTTTAACATTGAAGCAACGGGCCCTTGTGTCTGAGGCTGCACGTTCACTGGACAAAGCTAAAATGATGAGGTTCGATGAAAAAAGTGGAAACTTCTACTGTACTGAGCTTGGACGGGTTGCAAGTCACTTCTATATTCAATACTCTAGTGTTGAAACGTACAACGAGATGTTGAAGCGGCACATGAATGAAAGCGAGGTTTGCTATAATCATTCTGTTGTTATTAAATTTCCCTTTAATGATTGATTCTAAGTTTAAATGGTTCCACCTTGTTCTTTGTTCGGTACCTTGCTAAAGATTTATCCATTACTTACTGATGTCAAATTATCTGCTGTAGATAATTGATATGGTTGCCCATTCTTCTGAATTTGAAAATATTGTGGTAAGAGAGGAAGAGCAGCATGAACTTGAGACTCTTGCACGTTCTTGCTGTCCCTTAGAAGTAAAGGGAGGACCTTCTAACAAACATGGAAAAATTTCGATTCTCATTCAGGTCATTGACTTTCACAATCACTGCAATATTATTTATACCTAGGATATATAAAAGATGGTTGATGTGTAGAGTTCTGATATACTGACTTTATGATCTGCAGTTGTTCATATCTCGTGGGTCAATTGATGCATTTTCTCTGGTCTCTGATGCTTCATATATTAGTGCTAGTTTAGCACGTATAATGCGTGCCCTGTTTGAGACATGTTTGCGAAAAGGGTGGTGTGAGATGACTTTATTTATGTTGGAATACTGCAAGGCAGTTGATCGTCAACTGTGGCCTCATCAACAT